>NC_134362.1:40585371-40590371 GCF_048569485.1 Anomaloglossus baeobatrachus
TTTTTTTGAGTAGCGCAATCCGTTGGATTTCACTGCGCATGCCCTCTCTGGCTCCCTGCACCCGTAACCAAGGTATATATCAGGTAACCAAGGAAAGCGCTTTGCTGATATTTACCCTCGCTACGTGTGCAGGGAGCCCGACACTTCCCCGCATGGCTCCGCCCCCTCCCACACTTCACTCCGCATGTATGTATGTATGTACACACACACACACACACACACACACACACACACCCTCTGTCTTCAGCGCCATGGCCCCGCTCGGCTCCACCCACTCCTCTCTCCGCCCCCGCACACATTCTCGGCGGCCGAGCGATCAGCTGATCACCCGGCGGCCGGCTACTGGGAGCGATCAGCTGATCACCCGGCGGCCTGGCTACTGGGAGCGATCAGCTGATCACCCGGCGGCCGGCTACTGGGAGCGATCAGCTGATCACCCGGCGGCCGGCTGTTGTGAGCGATCAGCTGATCACCCGGCGGCCGTCTGCTGTGAGCGATCAGCTGATCACCCGGCGGCCCGGCTGCTGTGAGCGATCAGCTGATCACCCGGCGGCCGGCTGCTGTGAGCGATCAGCTGATCACCCGGCGGCCGGCTGCTGTGAGCGATCAGCTGATCACCCGGCGGCCGGCTGCTGTGAGCGATCAGCTGATCACCCGGCGGCCGGCTGCTGTGAGCGATCAGCTGATCACCCGGCGGCCGGCTGCTGTGAGCGATCAGCTGATCACCCGGCGGCCGGCTGCTGTGAGCGATCAGCTGATCGCTCACAATAGTCTGCCGCCAGTAAACTGTAAAAAAAAAAAAAAAAAAAAAAAATCAAAACGGATTGTGTTGTTTTGCAGCATCCGTTGTGCCATTATATGAAACACATCCGTTACATCCGTCACACAACGCAATGCAACAGATGCCGTTCAACGCAAGTGTGAAACTAGCCTTACTGGGAAGAATCGAGGAGAGTAGACACCACTCTGCAGAGACCTCCTGACATCAGGGAGAGACACAAACACCTGTTAAAGAGGAAGGGGGTCTGAGGGTCCCAGCACATGGCAGCCGGCACCAATAGAGAAGAACGTGGCCCCCCTACATAGGAGAGGGGGGTCTGAGGGTCTGACACTTGCTAGGAGCAGCTCATGAGTACTACAATATCATCATCAGTGCATCCTGGTCAAACCCCCCCATATGTCGCCAATGCAGCCCCCACAATCAATCAATCACTAGTGCAGCACGCCCCCCCCGACACACCACCACTAGTGCAGCACGCCCCCCCGACACACCACCACTAGTGCAGCACGCCCCCCGACACACCACCACTAGTGCAGCACGCGCCCCCCGACACACCACCACTAGTGCAGCACGCCCCCCCGACACACCACCACTAGTGCAGCACGCCCCCTCGACACACCACCCACTAGTGCAGCACGCCCCCCCGACACACCACCACTAGTGCAGCACGCCCCCCCGACACACACCACTAGTGCAGCCACGCCCCCCCGACACACCACCACTAGTGCAGCACGCCCCCCCGACACACCACCACTAGTGCAGCACGCCCCCCGACACACCACCACAAGTGCAGCACGCCCCCCCGACACACCACCACAAGTGCAGCACGCCCCCCCGACACACCACCACAAGTGCAGCACGCCCCCCCGACACACCACCACTAGTGCAGCACGCCCCCCCCCGACACACCACCACTAGTGCAGCACGCCCCCCCGACACACCACCACTAGTGCAGCACGCCCCCCCGACACACCACCACTAGTGCAGCACGCCCCCCCGACACACCACCACTAGTGCAGCACGCCCCCCCGACACACCACCACTAGTGCAGCACGCCCCCCCGACACACCACCACTAGTGCAGCACGCCCCCACCGACACACCACCACTAGTGCAGCACGCCCCCCCGACACACCACCACTAGTGCAGCACGCCCCCCCGACACACCACCACTAGTGCAGCACGCCCCCCCGACACACCACCACTAGTGCAGCACGCCCCCCCGACACACCACCACTAGTGCAGCACGCCCCCCCCGACACACCACCACTAGTGCAGCAGACGCCCCCCCGACACACCACCACTAGTGCAGCACGCCCCCCCCGACACACCACCACTAGTGCAGCACGCCCCCCGACACACCACCACTAGTGCAGCACGCCCCCCCGACACACCACCACTAGTGCAGCACGCCCCCCCGACACACCACCACTAGTGCAGCACGCCCCCCCGACACACCACCACTAGTGCAGCACGCCCCCCCGACACACTACCACTAGTGCAGCACGCCCCCCCGACACACTACCACTAGTGCAGCACGCCCCCCCCGACACACTACCACTAGTGCAGCACGCCCCCCCGACACACTACCACTAGTGCAGCACGCCCCCCCGACACACTACCACTAGTGCAGCACACCCCCCCCCCACTATCACTAGTGCAGCACGCCCCCCCCCCAACACACACACACACTACCACTAGTGCTGCACGCCCCCCCCGACACACTACCACTAGTGCAGCACGCCCCCCCCGACACACTAACCACTAGTGCAGCACGCCCCCCCCGACACACTACCACTAGTGCAGCACACCCCCCCCCCCCACTATCACTAGTGCAGCACGCCCCCCCCCAACACACACAACACACACTACCACTAGTGCAGCACGCCCCCCCCGACACACTACCACTAGTGCAGCACGCCCCCCCGACACACTACCACTAGTGCAGCACACCCCCCCCCCCACTATCACTAGTGCAGCACGCCCCCCCCAACACACACACACACACACACTACCACTAGTGCAGCACGCCCCCCCCGACACACTACCAATAGTGCAGCACGCCCCCACCGACACACTACCACTAGTGCAAGCACGCCCCCCCCCCGACACACTACCACTAGTGCAGCACGCCCCCCCCCGACACACTACCACTAGTGCAGCACGCCCACCTCCCGACACACTACCACTAGTGCAGCACGCCCCCCCGACACACTACCACTAGTGCAGCACGCCCCCCCGACACACTACCACTAGTGCAGCACGCCCCCCGACACACTACCACTAGTGCAGCACACCCCCCCACACTATCACTAGTGCAGCACGCAGCACGCCCCCCCCCCAACACACACACACACTATCACTAGTGCAGCACGCCCCCCCCGACACACTACCACTAGTGCAGCACGCCCCCCCGACACACTACCACTAGTGCAGCACGCCCCCCCGACACACTACCACTAGTGCAGCACGCCCCCCCCCGACACACTACCACTAGTGCAGCACGCCCCCCCCCGACACACTACCACTAGTGCAGCACGCCCCCCCCGACACACTACCACTAGTGCAGCACGCCCCCCCCACACACTACCACTAGTGCAGCACGCCCCCCCCCGACACACTACCACTAGTGCAGCACGCCCCCCCCGACACACCTACCACTAGTGCAGCACGCCCCCCCCCGACACACCACCACTAGTGCAGCACGCCCCCCCCGACACACCACCACTAGTGCAGCACGCCCCCCCGACACACCACCACTAGTGCAGCACGCCCCCCCGACACACCACCACTAGTGCAGCAGCCCCGACACACTACCACTAGTGCAGCACGCCCCCCCCCGACACACTACCACTAGTGCAAGCACGCCCCCCCCCCGACACACACCACCACTAGTGCAGCACGCCCCCCCGACACACCACCACTAGTGCAGCACGCCCCCCCGACACACCACCACTAGTGCAGCACGCCCCCCCCCACCACACACACACACACACACTATCACTAGTGCACCCCCCATCACTAGTGCACTCCCCTATCATACCCCCATCACTAGTGCAGCCCGGCTGGAGTACAGTAAAGTACTGACAAGTTGGTGGTCGGGCTCATTACCTCTGTTGGCCACCAGAACTTTCTTGATGGGCTTGTACTCCACATGCTGGCCGCTCTGGAAGGCTGCGCTCAGCACAGAGACGCGCTTGACAGCGAGGAGGCGTAATCCTCCCTTCACACTCCGCAGCTGCAGCATCTGGAGAGGAGACAACACTGGTCACACAATGCAATGCACAACAAATCGCTCTGCTCGTCAGACAATTCGATCGCGGTCGGTCGCTGATAGATGCCAGGCACACGCTGGGAGTGACGAGCCTGCTGGCGTCAGCTGGGAGAGAGTGCCGGCTCCCTGCTCGGCTATAGTAGCTGCTGCTCACATGGATGAAGCCGGTGACAGGGGAAAAACTTTATAGATCACCATAGAAGGGGTTGTCCGCGTCTATGGGCCGGAGGCCGCCATTTTTAAGAAGACCACATTCTGATTGGTCCAGTAGGTTTCACATAGGGGCGTTGTCTTTTGACGTGACCTATATAAAGGGCCGCTCCAGTGCGAGAGGAGCGGATGCTTCGGGGGTAAGAGCAGGGTTTTGTGATATATGCAATATAGAGTCAATGATTTCAGCATTGCAGACTATCATGGTGGTCCTATAGCCCCCAACAGGGATAGAGACAGTCACCTATAATGTGAGGAACAACAATAATTGGGAATGCTTACATAGAAAGAGGTGAAACTGCCCTAGAAAGACGAATGCAGCGTCCCTGCCCTAAAAATCGCCCCTTTATGTAAGAGTGCACCCCAAATGCTGCAGGTTCATTTACCCCTGTCCCATTGAAGTGAGCGGGGCCTGCGGGAACAGCCCCATTTACCTTAATTGAAAGGGAATTTGCGTTTTCTCTTACGACCTGAGGCAAAGAAGGCAGAAACACTAATAGTGAGCCGCGGGCTGGGATATTATGGAATTTCCTCCACCTAAAGATCTAAATTGTATTCTTTTACCGTGCAGGAATATTGTGCTGCTACATAGAAATACACTTTATATACCAGTACATTATAGGTAGAAAAAGAAAAGCTTAAAGGGGATGTCCACTACTCGGATGACCTCTTCTCAATCCATATGCTTCCTCATTCCTATGCTGGTGCTGTTCCAGCAGTGTTGACATTATCTCTC
>NC_134362.1:40592871-40602871 GCF_048569485.1 Anomaloglossus baeobatrachus
TTAAACAATCATTCTCTTAAAACCTTTGCTCATTCTGACCTTAGGAGTCCAACCAAGTAGGACCTCCCACTGGACTCCTAAATTGAGCAAAGGCTTAAATCAATAGATTACATTTCACTAAATCTTTTCCCACCATATGTACAGAATATATATATATATATATACACACACACTGTATTATGATTATTCATGGTTTACCAGTGCACAGGTAAGGGTGCTCTCACACATCCAACTTTTCGCCGGTTTGATACAGTACAGTGGCAGTGTTACGGGGGGACCGGCAGATTAGGACCAGGGGGTATATATCCTAATCGCCAGTCGGGGTCCACCGTGCTCCAGATGACAATGGAGCTGCTGGCACCTGAGGGTTAGGCGGAGACTATAGAGCTGGATGGCTCTGAGATAACCCAGGAACTCTGGGAACCGGTCACGTGTGTTGGGACACGTCAGACCGGACGACAACCCGATTAGCGTTTTGGTGCACCTAGCGCTACACCAACCACGTGTGCAGGAAACACGTCAGGCCGGGTGGTAACCAGGTAGCGTTGACCGGAAGACCGCCACGAAAGCGCCCTGTCGGCCACGTGTGTAGGACACGTCAGGCCGAGCGGTCCTCCGATTAGCGTTTCTGGCCACCTCTCGACTGGCCACGTGTGTGTAGGACACGTCAGGCCAGATGGGTACACCAGTAGCGTTGACCGGGAAGCCGAGGAAAATAAGGAACACCCTGTTAACTCCACAGGGGTCCTGGAGTACGCTGTCCGTGCGCGTAGGGGGCACAACCGGACAGGTGGCGCAGCAGGTGCGTTGTCCGTGTGCGTAGGGGCACAATCGGACAGGTGGCGCAGCAGGTGCGTTGTCCGTGTGCGTAGGGGGCACAATCGGACAGGAAGCACAGCAGCCGCAGCCCAGTTAACGCCACTGGGCTGCTATAGCAAGACTGGAATGGCAGGAGGGAAGCACGGCGTCTGACCCTGATGTGCCAAGCCACGAATCTTGGCGTGACAGGCACCGTTCGCCTAACCCTACCTACCGCTTCCCAACATAGGCTTATGCCACAATGAGGCTCTAACATGGAGGTGTGCTCTGACTGAGCAAAAGTGAAGACTGCGCACCTCCATGTTGTCTCCAGCCCCTTTTATAACCTGGGTCCGCCCCAAACCCAGGGTGGAACCACCAAGGTCCAATAGCAGAGTGCCATGTCATCAGTGACGTCACATGCGACCTATCCGGAACCGCCACGTCATTGATGACCTCATGGCAGCCACGCCCAAAACACTTCACCAGTCATCGTCTGACGACCAATACTGAGGTGCCAGATCATAGGGGCGGGCCTCTGTGAGCCAGTCCGGAGTTGCCACGTCATCAGGACACCTGACACCCTCTGCCCTATCAGGACCTGCCACCTCACGGACATGCTCAGTGAGGTCCTTACCGGACCTAGCCTCTGATGCACTAAGTGCCTGAGCATGCTCAGTAGCCTGAGCCACAGGCTTAGAAAGCAGACTATCAGTTTGAGCATGCTCAGTAGCCTGAACTGAGGACTTAGTCTCAGACATAACACAAACAGGCTGAGCATGCTCACTAGGCAAAACACCGGGCTTAAACTCTGGCTGGGGTAAATCGGCGCACGCATGCGCACTAGCCGCCTCTCCACACTTAGACATGGTGGAAGGAACAGCCAACTGGACCACCCGAGGCACGGCCAAGAACGGCAGCCGGCGCCTGGGCGCAACAAGAACCGCAGCAGGCTGCTTGCGGATATGGCGGCGCCGGTTCGTAACAATACCCCCCCCTCTAGCGGCCCTCCCACTCGAATGGTCTATAGTCGCCACAGATACCACTGAGCGACGGGCGGAAGATGGAGACATGCAGTGGGAGCTACAAGACTCGCTCCACCGCGTAATCACCCCAGACGACCAGTCGATATGTGGGGAATGTTGCTTCAACCAAGGAATACCTAGCAGAATATCATCTGCACCCTTAGGGAGAACCAGAAATGAAATGGTCTCTCTATGCCCAGATGACATGGCAAGGGTAATGGGCACTGTCCGCTGGTGAATTACCTTGGGCAACAAGGACCCATCCAATACACGGACTCTCACTGGCCTTGGCATTTGCACCAGTGGGATGGCATGCCGCCGGGCAAAAGAGGAGGAGATGAAACTATCCCCAGCACCTGTGTCCACACTTGCCCTTGTGGACCATGTTGACCCCTTAAAGGAAATTGACGCGGGAAACGTCACCCTAATGGATGACGCAGAGTCCAGTCTACCTTCAGCTATGGTCACCAATCGCGGTCTCTTACCCTGACGCTTTGGGCAACGGTTGGCATAATGACCATACTGCCCACAAGCGAAACAGGAAATGCCCTTGCGACTCGAAGACCTAGCAACACCAACCCTAGCGATGTCCATAGGGACAGAGATGTCCTCTAAGGGAGGTGCAGTAGGAGAGACCACTACAGTGGCTGAACGACCCTCTAACCTGCGCTGCAGCTGACGCTCGGAGGTCCGCAGGTCAATGCGGGTAGCCAGAGACATGAGGCCCTCAAGGGTAGTTGGTATCTCACGCGACGCTAATGCGTCCTTCACGTGCGAGGCTAATCCCCTCCAGAACAGTGGAATGAGAGTCCTCTCTGACCACCCCAGTTCTGCAGCAAGTGTCCTGAAACTCACAGCATATTGACTTGAGGAGGTACGCCCCGGCTCCAAAGTCAGTAGCTGTAGGGCCGAGTCGTGAGTGACCTGAGGCCCCAGGAACACTTGTCGCAAGGACTCCAAAAACTCCTTAGAGTCCTGTACTACGGGGTCATTCCTCTCCCACAAAGGTGTAGCCCACTCCAGTGCTCTATCAGAGAGCAAGGAGATGATAAACCCCACCTTCGACCTCTCTGTAGGAAACCGTGCAGCCAACAGCTCTAGATGGACTGAGCACTGGTTCACGAATCCCCTACATGCCTTGCTGTTCCCCGTAAACTTGTTGGGCAGCGAGAGGTGAGGGAGGGTTGGAGTAGGCTTGGTGACTGACACCATTGCAGCCGCTTGAGCCACCATATCATCCATATCAGCAGCAAGAGCAGACTTCTCCAGAGACCTCACTCTGGCATCAAGCTGCAGCATGAACTGACGTAGTTGCTCCATCTCCGCCATTCCAGCCAGACCCTGGCGCAGTCTTACTGTTACGGGGGGACCGGCAGATTAGGACCAGGGGGTATATATCCTAATCGCCAGTCGGGGTCCACCGTGCTCCAGATGACAATGGAGCTGCTGGCACCTGAGGGTTAGGCGGAGACTATAGAGCTGGATGGCTCTGAGATAACCCAGGAACTCTGGGAACCGGTCACGTGTGTTGGGACACGTCAGACCGGACGACAACCCGATTAGCGTTTTGGTGCACCTAGCGCTACACCAACCACGTGTGCAGGAAACACGTCAGGCCGGGTGGTAACCAGGTAGCGTTGACCGGAAGACCGCCACGAAAGCGCCCTGTCGGCCACGTGTGTAGGACACGTCAGGCCGAGCGGTCCTCCGATTAGCGTTTCTGGCCACCTCTCGACTGGCCACGTGTGTGTAGGACACGTCAGGCCAGATGGGTACACCAGTAGCGTTGACCGGGAAGCCGAGGAAAATAAGGAACACCCTGTTAACTCCACAGGGGTCCTGGAGTACGCTGTCCGTGCGCGTAGGGGGCACAACCGGACAGGTGGCGCAGCAGGTGCGTTGTCCGTGTGCGTAGGGGCACAATCGGACAGGTGGCGCAGCAGGTGCGTTGTCCGTGTGCGTAGGGGGCACAATCGGACAGGAAGCACAGCAGCCGCAGCCCAGTTAACGCCACTGGGCTGCTATAGCAAGACTGGAATGGCAGGAGGGAAGCACGGCGTCTGACCCTGATGTGCCAAGCCACGAATCTTGGCGTGACAGGCACCGTTCGCCTAACCCTACCTACCGCTTCCCAACATAGGCTTATGCCACAATGAGGCTCTAACATGGAGGTGTGCTCTGACTGAGCAAAAGTGAAGACTGCGCACCTCCATGTTGTCTCCAGCCCCTTTTATAACCTGGGTCCGCCCCAAACCCAGGGTGGAACCACCAAGGTCCAATAGCAGAGTGCCATGTCATCAGTGACGTCACATGCGACCTATCCGGAACCGCCACGTCATTGATGACCTCATGGCAGCCACGCCCAAAACACTTCACCAGTCATCGTCTGACGACCAATACTGAGGTGCCAGATCATAGGGGCGGGCCTCTGTGAGCCAGTCCGGAGTTGCCACGTCATCAGGACACCTGACACCCTCTGCCCTATCAGGACCTGCCACCTCACGGACATGCTCAGTGAGGTCCTTACCGGACCTAGCCTCTGATGCACTAAGTGCCTGAGCATGCTCAGTAGCCTGAGCCACAGGCTTAGAAAGCAGACTATCAGTTTGAGCATGCTCAGTAGCCTGAACTGAGGACTTAGTCTCAGACATAACACAAACAGGCTGAGCATGCTCACTAGGCAAAACACCGGGCTTAAACTCTGGCTGGGGTAAATCGGCGCACGCATGCGCACTAGCCGCCTCTCCACACTTAGACATGGTGGAAGGAACAGCCAACTGGACCACCCGAGGCACGGCCAAGAACGGCAGCCGGCGCCTGGGCGCAACAGGAACCGCAGCAGGCTGCTTGCGGATATGGCGGCGCCGGTTCGTAACAGGCAGCGCCGCAACTTCCGTCCGGGTCACATGCTCCAGTCACATGACAGCATGTGGCCGGCGCTTGTTGCGCTGCCACTGTACTGTATACACTGTTCTGGCGTGCGCCGCATCCGCCAAACCGGCGAAAAGCCGGATGTGTGAGAGCGCCCCAAGTGGTAACTAGTGGTTAGAGGACCTGCAAATGTCTTACCTTCCGGTGTCCCTGGTGCAGCCTTCGATTATTCAAGGCAGTTACGACATTATCTGTGAGTCTTGTTGCACATATGACATTGTGTTAGCTCTGACATAGCAAATGCTGCATTGAGGAAACTGGAAGGTAATAGACTCGCAGGGCCTCCCATCTGGCCACCTGGTACCACTCTCTTGGACGCTGGACCGGAGTGCCACAAATTGATCCAATCACTCCCAATGTAAGTCTATGAGAGCCAGAACGAGGCTCTCATAGACTTTTATTGCATTTTGATTTCCAGCACTCTCCATGAAACCCTGTAGCTTCCAGCAGGTCACAAATCACCGAAGACCGACTGGAGCGGCGGTGCTAAACGATAAACCCGTCAGAAGGTGAGCATTAGACTGGGGGCAGGGGACTTAGATTTAAAGTACTACTACAGTGATGCAAAAAAAAAAAACAACAGCTGGAGTTGTGCTTTAAAGTGAAGAGTTGTCATCGCATCCAATTTCAATGGGGTTGTTTATTGCAATGGATACATTGTAACACCACAAGGAGAAATCTATTTTGTCTCTGAAAACGGCTCTGAAACAAGAAGTAAAGATGTCTGTGAACCCTCAATGAAAAGCTCCAGAAAAGGACAGAAGGGATATATATGATCGATGGTAGTGCCCTCCTGAAGGTGTTGTGTGCAGGTGAAACATCTATAAAGACGTAGAAAGCTGCTGCCCTGTAGCTGGAGGAAACGGTTCTTCTAGATGTAAATGGCAACTGGAAACTGTCCCATCTAGGCGGGCTGTGTCTAGACATGACGTTTGGATACTTGGTTTTTATACCTTGAGAAAGGCGCCGGCCCGGTGCAGTAAAGCATAGGTTTTAACAAAAAATGTTTAGGAATTCCCGCAGGGCAGCTTGCCTGGGTGTGACAGTCTCCATTGTTGCCATACACCCTCAATAGCAAATAGTTTGGTCATTGGATATTTTTCCCACTTCCCCCAACACGTGAACACTTAGTGTTGTATGCGTGTGTTTTCAGTGGAGGCCGATGATGTCCAGACTGCTCTAACTGTGGGTTTTCTCCTGTGGGAACAAGAGATTGAGCATATTGGAATCTGACATGCTTGTGTCACGGTCGCCGGGTGTAGCAAGCGTGACAAGGTGCATTAAGACCTACGAGCATCTGATGCACAACAAAAACACACGAAAAGGGGGGCACCGGGGACACAAAAACAATGGGAGCGAGAGGCCCTGGAACTACCTCCTAACCTCACCTGCAACTGTTCCTTCTCTCCTCACTAGTCCCTACACAGTCTCTGCATCTGTTGCTGAACAGGAACTTGGGACCCTTGGAAGACTCTATAGTAACCCTGACTAGTGAGGGGCAGGTGGGGTTCACTAGACCTCACCGCTGCACTAACAACACACCAGGGAAGTAAAGACAAACCGGGAAAATTAACAACCAAAAGACTATAGCCTGAGCAGAGGAACTTGACTAGCAGAACCTTCCTCAAAGGCGGCCAGGACACAAATGACTTTGTATCTTCAGCAGGGAATGCTGGGATACACCACTATTTAAAGCTGAAGGACGTGACTACTTAGTAAGTGCAGCTGATCACTCAGCAAGGATCTGCTTTGGAAAAGCTGCAAAAACAAAACTGGCACTTAACCACTTCAGTGCCAAGAGAAATTAAACCCTTTTAAATGAAGAGAGCTAGATGAGAGTCTCCAGCCCAAAGGCTGTCACTGGTCTCAACATGCCGGTAGATGATCGTGACAGCTCAATTCTTTTTTTGCCCAGTAGGGTGGGGGATTGGGACTCCACATGAGGTGGCCAAGATAAGGAGATTTTACTGTCTTCCGTTACCCTAAGTCTCGCTTCAAAACCAGGAAACCAAATATCTGGAATTTCCTCCAGACGGTTAGAACGACCACAAGTTCCTCCTCGAGTGCAGGGCTGAGCACTTGGCATCATGATATCTTTGGTGATACAAACTAGCAGCTGCATTCTGGCCATCCGCGTGGGGCTATAGACAGCAGCACCTCGGATCTGTCCTGTGCAGCGACCATTGATGGTCACAGGCTCCGATCATCTCGTGAGCCGGAGTTGTGTGGCTCGCAGCTTTTTGTCAGTGTGTACTGGTTTTGGAAGAGGGGTTCTGGGGTGAGAATGAAGTATGGTAAGCTGGAGATAGAATGATATTGCTATAGTGGGGGCTGGATGTGAAAATTGCAAATTGGGGTGAGGTGGGAACCCCTTGGATCTTTCATCTCTCACTTCTTCCAGGGGGTCCACTTCTCCATCCATACACTAACAGCCTGTGCATTACCCCCACAATATCTGGTAGGTATTCTCCTTCCTATCTACCATGATTTTAGGGCTTTCTGGATATTTAGAGGGATAGATAGAGGGATAGATAGATAGACAGATAGATAGATAGAGGGATAGATAGAGGGATAGATAGATAGACAGATAGATAGATAGAGGGATAGATAGAGGGATAGATAGATAGAGGGATAGATAGATAGATAGAGGGATAGATAGATAGATATAGATAGATAGATAGAGGCATAGATATATAGATAGATAGATGGAGATAGATAGATAGAGGGATAGATAGAGGGATAGATAGAGGGATAGATAGAGGGATAGATAGAGGGATAGATAGATAGAGGGATAGATAGAGGGATAGATAGAGGGATAGATAGAGGGATAGATAGATAGAGGGATAGATAGAGGGATAGATAGAGGGATAGATAGAGGGATAGATAGATAGAGGGATAGATAGATAGAGGGATAGATAGATAGATAGAGGGATAGAGAAAGAGATAGAGGGATAGATAGAGAAAGAGATAGAGGGATAGATAGATAGAGGGATAGATAGAGGGATAGATAGATAGAGGGATAGATAGAGGGATAGATAGAGGGATAGATAGAGGGATAGATAGAGGGATAGATAGATAGAGGGATAGATAGATAGAGGGATAGATAGATAGATAGAGGGATAGAGAAAGAGATAGAGGGATAGATAAAGAAAGAGATAGAGGGATAGATAGATAGGGATAGATAGATAGAGGGATAGATAGAGGGATAGATAGATAGAGGGATAGATAGATAGAGGGATAGATAGATAGAGGGATAGATAGATAGAGGGATAGATAGATAGAGGGATAGATAGATAGAGGGATAGATAGAGGGATAGATAGATAGAGGGATAGATAGATAGAGGGATAGATAGATAGAGGGATAGATAGATGGATAGATAGATAGAGGGATAGATAGATAGAGGGATAGATAGATAGAGGGATAGATAGAGGGATAGATAGATAGAGGGATAGATAGATAGAGGGATAGATAGATAGAGGGATAGATAGATAGAGGGATAGATAGAGGGATAGATAGAGGGATAGATAGAGGGATAGATAGAGGGATAGATAGAGGGATAGATAGAGGGATAGATAGATAGAGGGATAGATAGAGGGATAGATAGAGGGATAGATAGAGGGATAGATAGATAGAGGGATAGATAGAGGGATAGATAGAGGGATAGATAGAGGGATAGATAGAGGGATAGATAGATAGAGGGATAGATAGATAGAGGGATAGATAGATAGATAGAGGGATAGATAGATAGATAGAGGGATAGAGAAAGAGAGAGAGGGATAGAGAAAGAGATAGAGGGATAGATAGAGAAAGAGATAGAGGGATAGATAGATGGATAGATAGAGGGATAGATAGAGGGATAGATAGATAGATGGATAGATAGATAGATAGAGGGATAGATAGATAGAGGGATAGATAGATAGAGGGATAGATAGATAGAGGGATAGATAGAGGGATAGATAGAGGGATAGATAGAGGGATAGATAGAGGGATAGATAGAGGGATAGATAGAGGGATAGAGGGATAGATAGATGGATAGATAGAGGGATAGATAGAGGGATAGAGGGATAGATAGATGGATAGATAGATGGATAGATAGATGGATAGATAGATAGATAGAGGGATAGATAGATAGAGGGATAGATAGATAGAGGGATAGATAGAGGGATAGATAGAGGGATAGATAGAGGGATAGATAGAGGGATAGATAGAGGGATAGATAGAGGGATAGAGGGATAGATAGAGGGATAGAGGGATAGATAGATGGATAGATAGATGGATAGATAGAGGGATAGATAGAGGGATAGATAGAGGGATAGATAGAGGGATAGATAGATGGATAGATAGATGGATAGATAGAGGGATAGATAGAGGGATAGATAGAGGGATAGATAGAGGGATAGATAGAGGGATAGATAGAGGGATAGATAGAGGGATAGATAGAGGGATAGATAGAGGGATAGATAGAGGGATGGATAGATAGATGGATAGATAGATGGATAGATAGATGGATAGATAGATGGATAGATAGATGGATAGATAGATAGATGGATAGATAGATGGATAGATAGAGGGATAGATAGAGGGATAGATAGATAGATAGAGGGATAGATAGAGGGATAGATAGAGGGATAGATAGAGGGATAGATAGATAGAGGGATAGATAGATAGAGGGATAGATAGAGGGATAGATAGAGGGATAGATAGATAGATAGAGGGATAGATAGAGGGATAGATAGAGGGATAGATAGAGGGATAGATAGAGGGATAGAGGGATAGATGGATAGATAGAGGGATAGATAGAGGGATAGATAGATAGATGGATAGATAGATAGATAGAGGGATAGATAGATAGAGGGATAGATAGAGGGATAGATAGAGGGATAGATAGAGGGATAGATAGAGGGATAGATAGAGGGATAGATAGAGGGATAGATAGATAGAGGGATAGATAGAGGGATAGATAGATAGAGGGATAGATAGATAGAGGGATAGATAGATAGAGGGATAGATAGAGGGATAGATAGAGGGATAGATAGAGGGATAGATAGAGGGATAGATAGATAGAGGGATAGATAGATAGAGGGATAGATAGATAGAGGGTAGATAGATAGAGGGATAGATAGATAGATGGATAGATAGATAGATGGATAGATAGATAGATGGATAGATAGATAGATGGATAGATAGATAGATGGATAGATAGATGGATAGATAGAGGGATAGATAGAGGGATAGATAGAGGGAT
>NC_134362.1:40610371-40705371 GCF_048569485.1 Anomaloglossus baeobatrachus
AGCGTTCCAATAAAAAATATTTATTACATTGAGGAAAATAACTATGGTGTTTTCAGAATTTGATAATATTCTGAATATTCTTGGCTCCAAAAAAATCGGAGAATCAGATGAGCTATATGGCACCTCTTACTGTATATCTCGAAACAGGAGACTATGTAGCCTAAGGGTAGGTGCACACAGCATAAAATTGTGCTTTTGACATCTTTTTGTTTGTCTTTTGATGCTTCCCCATTCTTTGGAATGTTTGAAAAGTGCTGCAAAAATGCTGAAAGAATTGACATGCTGCATAGTTTAAACTGCTTCAAATCTGCATGGAACCTTAAGGCTGCTTTCACACATCCGGTTTGAGCAGTGCGGCTCAATCCGGCTGTGAAAACTATGCAACGGATGCGGCGAAAACACCGCATCCTTTGCATAAGTTTTTACATGCGGCCGATCCGGTTTTTTCCGGTTGCGGCATGCTACTGAGCATGCGCAGTGGAAAAAACCGCATGCGGCGAGCGGATGCGTTTTTTTCCGCATCGCGCCGCATCCGGCCTCCATAGGTATGCATTGAAAAATGCGCCGCAGCGGCCGGATGCGGCGCGATGCGGTGTTTTTTTGCCGGAGCAAAAAACGTTGCAGGGAACGTTCGATCCGGCCGCGGCATCGGCTAAATCTGCCGCATGCGGCAAAAACCGGACCGAACGCAAGCCCCTGCGGCACAATACGGCACTAATGTAAGTCTATGCAAAAAAAAACGCAACCGGCGTTACAAAAGCCGGTTGCGGTTTTTCTGCAGAACGCCGTATTGTGCCGCAGAGCAAAAATCCGGATGTGTGAAAGTAGCCTTAGCAACGTGTGTATATCAGAAATCTCATTCACTTTGCTGGGACAGTAAAATGTTGGTGTGGGGGTCTCTGCGGCTAAAAAGTGCAAAAGAAAAAAATGCTGGAAAAATAAGGCAAAAGCATGATGTGTGTACATACCAGAATACTTTAAAGGGAACTTGTTGTGTCCTCAAACACTATTATCCTGCAGATTTGGGGTTAATCTGCAGATTAACAGTACCTGAAAGTCCAGCTACTGGGAGGAAATTAACATTAGTCCTCCCTGCAGCCTCCAGCTTTCAGTCATAGGGGTGGCGGCGATGCTGGTTCAGTTGTTACTTACCATAATACTTTAACCCTGTTGTGTCAAAAAACACTATAATCCTGCAGAAATTGAATTAATCTGCAGATTAATAGTGCATGAAAGCCCGACTACTAGAAGGAAATAAACTTTATTCCTCTATGCAGCCTCCAGGTTTCAGTTATAGGGATAGCACTGACCCTGATTCATTCCCTACTTACCATAATACTTTAAAGGGAACTTGTTGTGTCAAAAAACACTATTATCCACAGAAATGGGGTAAATCTGCAGATTAATAGTGACTGAAAACCGGACTACTGGGAGGAAATTAACATTATTCCTCCCTGCAGCCTCTGGCTTTCAGTTACAGGTATGGCTCCTGCGCTGGTTCAGTCACCACTTACCATAATACCATAATACTTTAAAGGAAACCTGTTGTGTCAAAAAAACACTATTATCCTGCAGAAATGGGGTAAATCTGCAGATTAATAGTGACTGAAAGCCTGGCTACTGGAAGGAAATAAACTTTATTCCTCCCTGCAGCCTCCAGCTTTCAGTTACAGGGGTGGCTCCTGCACTGGTTCAGTCGCCACTTACCATAATACATTAAAGGGAACCTATTGTGTCAAAAAACACTATTATCCTGTAGAAATGGGGTAAATCTGCAGATTAATAATAACTGAAAGCCTGGCTACTGGGAGGAAATTAACTTTATTCCTCCCTGCAGCCTCTGGCTTTCAGTTACAGGGATGGCTTCTGCGCTGGTTCAGTCGCCACTTACCATAATACTTTAAAGGAAACCTGTTGTGTCAAAAAACACTATTATCCTGTAGAAATGGGGTAAATCTGCAGATTAACAGTGACTGAAAGCCTGTCTACTGGGAGAAAATGAACTTTAATCCTCTCTGCAGCCTCCAGCTTTCAGTTACAGGGGTGGCTCTTGAGCTGGTTCAGTTGTCACTTACCATAATACATTAAAGGGAACCTGTTGTGTCAAAAAACACTATTATCCTGCAGAAATGGGGTTAATCTGCTGATTAATAGTGACTGAAAGCCTGGCTAGTGGGAAGTAATGAACTTTATTCCTCCCTGCAGCCTCTGGCTTTCAGTCATAGAGGTGGCTCCTGCGCTAGTTCAGTTGCCACTTACCATAATACTTTAAAGGGAACCTGTTGTGCCAAAAAACACTATTAGCCTGCAGAAATGGGGTAAATCTGCTGATTAATAGTGACTGAAAGCCTGGCTACTGTGAGGAAATTAACTATATTCTTCCCTGAAGCCTCTGGCTTTCAGTCATAGGGGTGGCGCTGGTTCAGTTGTCACTTACCATAATACATTAAAGGGAACCTGCTGTGTCAAAAAACACTATTATCCTGCAGAAATGGGGTTAATCTGCTGATTAATAGTGACTGAAAGCCTGGCTAGTGGGAAGTAGTGAACTTTATTCCTCAGTGCATCCTCCAGCTTTCAGTTACAGGGGTGGCTCCTGCGCTGGTTCAGTTGACACTTACCATAATATATTAAAGGGAACCTGCTGTGTCAAAAAACACTATTATCCTGCAAAAATGGGATACATCTGCAGATTAACAGTGACTGAAAGCCTGGCTACTGGGAGGAAATGAACTTTAATCCTCCCTGCAGCCTCCAGCTTTCAGTTACAGGGGTGGCTCCTGCACTGGTTCAGTTGTCACTTACCATAATACTTTAAAGGGAACCTGTTGTGTAAAAAAACACTTATCCTGCGGAAATGGGGTAAATCTGCAGATTAATAGTGACTGAAAGCCTGGCTACTGGGAGGAAATAAACTGTATTCCTCCCTGCAGCCTCCAGTTTTCAGTTACAGGGGTGGGTCCTGCGCTGGTTCAGTTGCCACTTACCATAATACATTAAAGGGAACCTGTTGTGTGAAAAAACATTTTTATTCTGCATAAATATGGTTAATCTGCAGATTAATAGTAAGTGAAAGCCTGGCTACTGGGAGGAAATTAACTTTATTCCTCCCTGAATCCTCCGGCTTTCAGTTGTAGGGATGGCTCCTGCACTGGTTCAGTTGCCACTTACCATAATACTTTAAAGGGAACCTGTTGTGTCAAATAAACACTATTATCCTGCAGAAATGGGGTAAATCTGCAGATTAATAGTGACTGAAAGCCTGGCTACCTGGAGGAAATTAACTTTATTCCTCCCTGCAGCCTCCGGATTTTAGTCACTAATTCAGTCACCACTTAGTAGTACAGTGAGCGTGTTACGGTTGCTGTGGCACTGGAGACTATGTTCGGATTTCTTGCTACTGCACATGTGCGAGCACTGGAGACTATGTTCGGATTTCTTGCTACTGCACATGTGCAAGCGCTGGAGACTAAGTCCTATCTTGGAGCCATTGCACATGTGCGAGTGACATCATCGCTGACACGAGGTCACATGTCTCTGACACCTTCTAAGCTGATTGGCCGCTGGTCATGTGCTTGTGACACGTGGTCACATGTCTCTGACACCTTCTATGCCGATTGGTCGCTGGTCATGTGCTTGTGACGCTTTGCTCGGTGATAGGCCAGCGTGACGTCATTGCTGTCGTTCTGGCAGCGGATTGGCTCTGGTGTCCTCCATCTTGGATGAGGCACAGAGTCTATATAAGACCCTGACACACGCCGCATGGTGCTCAGTCCTCTTGGTTCATGCATGAGAGTAGACGCTCTGTGCACGTCCCTCTAGGCATCTCTCTGTCTATGCTAGGTGAGCGCTACCGGCAGGGTAGCATTCTTATACCTTACAGCTTCGGCTGCAGTCTGTATCCTTATCTCTTAGTGGAGCGGACATAGGCAGGTGCGGCACATGGTCCGGCTGGGCCTTGTGATTCTACTCGTAGGTGGACGTTGCCGCTAGGGTAGCGTTCCTTATACTGCGTCTGGCAGTTGTTCGTATCCTCGCACACTAGGGGAGCGAACAGAGGTAGGAGCTTTGTGCGGCTTGTGCTGCTGTCCGTCTCTTTTGCACTGTGGCGCCCCTGACCTGGTCAGGCACCACTGAGTACTGCACCCATGCTGGGGACAGTACAATACAGGTAATCCAGAAGGCTGACAGGGGTGTGGAACACAGGCGCATAGTGATCAGCTCTCACACATGTACCCATGAGAGGACCCCTGGGGATCCCAGGAGGGGGAAAAGCCTTGACCTTCACTGGAATAGTGGAGGGGGCCAAAAGCCTCCATCTCCTCTCAAGGGGTGTGGTAAGAGGGGCTGGTTGCTAGGTGGCGTAGGCAAGAACAGGAGAGGAGGAGCAGTGAGTCAGTTAGAGCAGAGAACTCCATAGGGCTCAGTGAGGAGCAGACCTGTGGGGCTGTTGCTGTCTAACAGCGCCCGCGCAGTGGCTATTGACGGGGGAGAACGGTCAACTAGGAGTGCTACCCGAAAGCCAGCTTCAGCTAGAGAGAAAGCACGGAGTGGGAAGTAAGGAGACTGCTAGAGAGCACCAGGCCCAACCGGGCGGCAGATCCCGAAGCGAAGATAGATCCAGCTTTCTTCTGCTAAACCTGCCGGTGTGGGGCTCTCAAAGCCCACACCACAACACCACAAAAGCCGCAGCCACGTAACCGCAGTGAGGGCCCATAGGTCACAGGAGGCAAGCAGCTGGAGTGGCCTGGTCCGGGGAACAAGCAAACGGCAACCAAAAGGGGGAGTGAGGCTTCAGCAACTTCCCTGGGTGACCCCCATAGGGACTCAAAGTCGGGGTCACCCCAAACCACCAAGGGCTAAGGAAGGCGAGTCAGTAGTCACCCTCATAAAGTCAGCCTGAAGGATACCTGGTTCCCATCTGGTTCATCCCAGCTACGCCCGGGCTACTCACCCTGCCATCAAATGTGAGTAAAGCCCTTGAAAGACAGCTCTGCCTGTGTGAGTCATTCTGCGACTTGTGGTACTACAAACCTACATCGGGCCCTGGGGCTTGCCTCACTCTCAGGAGGCTATTCCAACTAACTGCACATACCATCAGCCCCAGGCGACCCTCAACCTGCAGTGGCGGTCCCTACTGGCCGCAATACTGAGAGTGGCGTCACGATCAAAACCGAAGATTCCCTACCTGTGATCAGCACCAGCTACGTGGAGTCCCTGAAGGTATGCACCGACACAACACCTGTGGGGCTTCACATCTGGCGTCACGAACAGGATAAGGACTAGACCTGTTCAGACAGGTGACCATGTGCCTGGGTGGTCCGCTTGAAAAATTGGAAGCGCCGCCATATTGCCACCATGAAAAGCGCGCTGAAAAACAACAGCAGCCCGCGCTGGAAGAAGTTACCGCCCACGAAGAGGTGTGGCTACCCAGAGATCCTCTACAGAGTTCTGAGCTTGCCAGCGAAGAGAGCGGAAGCGTCCGGAGACGGCGGAGCAGGAGAGAAGCCAGCAGCTTGCTAATGAAGATGGCGTCTGAGAGCAGAGATCCAGAGCCAGGCTCCGCTGCCTGGTGGTGTCGGGAGCTTGCCGAGTTCTGCGATCAACTAGAAGCCAGGGTCGGAAGGCTGATCAGAGAGGGACGCGAGGAGTTCCTATGGATGACCGCGGCGGTTCGGGCCTACGAGGAGAGAGCCGCGCACCGAGTGCCAGATCGGGCGGTGACAACTCAGACCCCGATGCTGCCAACGATGGGTGAGTCGAGTGATGCCCCGGCTAGCGCAAGTGCCCCGACCCCTACTGCCACGCCCGCGGTCCCTGAAGAGGCGCCCGGTGCGGCGACGCTGAACCAGGCCGCAGCCACGCCAGGTGCGGCCCGCCAAGCCCCGGCCGCCGCAGCGATGCCCTGCTCGGCCCGCCAAGACCCGGCCGCCGCAGCGATGCCCTGCTCGGCCCGCCAAGACCCGGCCGCCGCAGCGATGCCCTGCTCGGCCCGCCAAGACCCGGCCGCCGCAGCGATGCCCTGCTCGGCCCGCCAAGACCCGGCCGCCGCAGCGATGCCCTGCTCGGCCCGCCAAGCCCCGGCCGCCGCAGCGATGCCCTGCTCGGCCCGCCAAGCCCCGGCCGCCGCAGCGATGCCCTGCTCGGCCCACCAAGACCCGGTCCCTGCAGCGACGCCCAGCTCAGCCTGCACGGATCCCATCGCAGCTGCGACGCCGATCCAGGCCGCCGCCATACAGGGCGCGGCCCGCCAAGACCAGGCCGCCGCCATGCCAGGCGCGGCCCGCCAAGACCAGGCCGCCGCCATGCCAGGCGCGGCCAGCCAAGACAAGGCTGACGTACCATTTACCCCGGCCCGCAAGGCCAGAGCAGACAAGGCTCCCCAGGTTCAGGAAGTCCCTGCTAGGCAATCCCTGGTAGGTGAGGACTCCGCATACTGGCAGCTAAAAGCCGACCTGGAAGCTAAGTTCCCACGGGAGATGGTGGAGCGGTACATGCTCCCTCCGCACACCCCAAAGAGTATCCCGACAGCTCCCGCAGCAACCACGGCAAAGAGTTCCCCACCTGGGCCGGCAGAAAGAAGTCCATCCCCAGCACTGCTACCCAAGGAGTGCCAGGAAGAACTAAGGGGGGGAGGAGGCCAGGAGGTTGAGGGGCTGACTCCAGAGCCATACCCAGAGCCAGAGATGCTGCCTTATTCTCGCTGGGATGAGGAAGACCTGACACCATCTGCAGAAGAAGATCTGCCCAAAAGCCTTACCTGGGAGTTTGTGAGCTGCACCCTACAGAATCCAGCCCGTAAGACACACCGCAACAGAACGCAACTATCCTCTGCACCGTCATCTCCAGAGCAGAGAGAAGTCACCGCCAGAGACCTGCAAGAAAAACGAGCCCTGAGAAGGTCCAAAGCCCAGGCCAGAGGACCCCTTTTCAGAGGAGTAGTGGAGGATTTTAATCTGAGAAGTGGATATGGATTCATCGTAGCACCTGGCATAAAGGAAGGTATCTTCGTCAACAGAAGAGACGTCAGAGCTAATCTGCCCAGAGGACATCCTGGAAGGAACCTGCGTACAGGAGATTCAGTCCAGTTTACTATGCATCAAGGTGAAAGAGGATTGTATGCCCTGGACGTAACACAAAGTCCTAAAGAAAGAGAAGGAAGACAAAGCAGAGAAAAAGAACCTACGGATGAGACGACCACAGACGACGACAGAGAGCAGGAAAGCAGCAGGTGCCACCGCCATACAGGCTCAAGCCCTGGTAAAGAGGAGTAAAGTAAAGTAAAGTAAAGAAAGAAGTTACCAGTTGAAGTTTGAAAAGTTTTGTTTTGCAACGTTCTCAAGTTCAAGTAATGTGCCCACAAAAACTATTGTGAGAAAACCATAAACCTTAAGGCTATGAACTGGCTATAGCCACAAACTCTCGCAGTGTAAATAGTTACACCAAAAGGGCACCACCGCCACCAGAGTCAGCCTGTTTAGGGGCTTGGCTCGTCTGCAACCAGGAGGAGCCCGTCCGTATATAGGGCCTTGGCTCACCTGCGACCAGAGAGCATGCCTGTTTATGGGGCCTGGCTCTCCACCACAAAGAGGGTACCTGGTCAGCACCAACTGTGGAGGCCGCCTCTGCATCCTGCCAGAAGAGGCTGAAGGCGCGGATCCACCAGGCCAGGTATACCCTGAGACCACCAGCCCATGTAAGCCGCCTCTACATCCTGCCAGAAGTGGCTGAAGTCGCGGCCAACGTGAAAGGGTTTTGGGTGGGTTAACGGACTTGTGGGTGGAGGGTGGTGATGTATGGTACCTGGTGCTTTTAAATGTTTTACATGTTTTAATGTTTATGCATTTTAAAATGTTGTCTTGCAGCCCGAGGACGTGCTGGTGATAACTAAGGGGGAATGTGGCGCCCCTGACCTGGTCAGGCACCACTGAGTACTGCACCCATGCTGGGGACAGTACAATACAGGTAATCCAGAAGGCTGACAGGGGTGTGGAACACAGGCGCATAGTGATCAGCTCTCACACATGTACCCATGAGAGGACCCCTGGGGATCCCAGGAGGGGGAAAAGCCTTGACCTTCACTGGAATAGTGGAGGGGGCCAAAAGCCTCCATCTCCTCTCAAGGGGTGTGGTAAGAGGGGCTGGTTGCTAGGTGGCGTAGGCAAGAACAGGAGAGGAGGAGCAGTGAGTCAGTTAGAGCAGAGAACTCCATAGGGCTCAGTGAGGAGCAGACCTGTGGGGCTGTTGCTGTCTAACAGCGCCCGCGCAGTGGCTATTGACGGGGGAGAACGGTCAACTAGGAGTGCTACCCGAAAGCCAGCTTCAGCTAGAGAGAAAGCACGGAGTGGGAAGTAAGGAGACTGCTAGAGAGCACCAGGCCCAACCGGGCGGCAGATCCCGAAGCGAAGATAGATCCAGCTTTCTTCTGCTAAACCTGCCGGTGTGGGGCTCTCAAAGCCCACACCACAACACCACAAAAGCCGCAGCCACGTAACCGCAGTGAGGGCCCATAGGTCACAGGAGGCAAGCAGCTGGAGTGGCCTGGTCCGGGGAACAAGCAAACGGCAACCAAAAGGGGGAGTGAGGCTTCAGCAACTTCCCTGGGTGACCCCCATAGGGACTCAAAGTCGGGGTCACCCCAAACCACCAAGGGCTAAGGAAGGCGAGTCAGTAGTCACCCTCATAAAGTCAGCCTGAAGGATACCTGGTTCCCATCTGGTTCATCCCAGCTACGCCCGGGCTACTCACCCTGCCATCAAATGTGAGTAAAGCCCTTGAAAGACAGCTCTGCCTGTGTGAGTCATTCTGCGACTTGTGGTACTACAAACCTACATCGGGCCCTGGGGCTTGCCTCACTCTCAGGAGGCTATTCCAACTAACTGCACATACCATCAGCCCCAGGCGACCCTCAACCTGCAGTGGCGGTCCCTACTGGCCGCAATACTGAGAGTGGCGTCACGATCAAAACCGAAGATTCCCTACCTGTGATCAGCACCAGCTACGTGGAGTCCCTGAAGGTATGCACCGACACAACACCTGTGGGGCTTCACATCTGGCGTCACGAACAGGATAAGGACTAGACCTGTTCAGACAGGTGACCATGTGCCTGGGTGGTCCGCTTGAAAAATTGGAAGCGCCGCCATATTGCCACCATGAAAAGCGCGCTGAAAAACAACAGCAGCCCGCGCTGGAAGAAGTTACCGCCCACGAAGAGGTGTGGCTACCCAGAGATCCTCTACAGAGTTCTGAGCTTGCCAGCGAAGAGAGCGGAAGCGTCCGGAGACGGCGGAGCAGGAGAGAAGCCAGCAGCTTGCTAATGAAGATGGCGTCTGAGAGCAGAGATCCAGAGCCAGGCTCCGCTGCCTGGTGGTGTCGGGAGCTTGCCGAGTTCTGCGATCAACTAGAAGCCAGGGTCGGAAGGCTGATCAGAGAGGGACGCGAGGAGTTCCTATGGATGACCGCGGCGGTTCGGGCCTACGAGGAGAGAGCCGCGCACCGAGTGCCAGATCGGGCGGTGACAACTCAGACCCCGATGCTGCCAACGATGGGTGAGTCGAGTGATGCCCCGGCTAGCGCAAGTGCCCCGACCCCTACTGCCACGCCCGCGGTCCCTGAAGAGGCGCCCGGTGCGGCGACGCTGAACCAGGCCGCAGCCACGCCAGGTGCGGCCCGCCAAGCCCCGGCCGCCGCAGCGATGCCCTGCTCGGCCCGCCAAGACCCGGCCGCCGCAGCGATGCCCTGCTCGGCCCGCCAAGACCCGGCCGCCGCAGCGATGCCCTGCTCGGCCCGCCAAGACCCGGCCGCCGCAGCGATGCCCTGCTCGGCCCGCCAAGACCCGGCCGCCGCAGCGATGCCCTGCTCGGCCCGCCAAGCCCCGGCCGCCGCAGCGATGCCCTGCTCGGCCCGCCAAGCCCCGGCCGCCGCAGCGATGCCCTGCTCGGCCCACCAAGACCCGGTCCCTGCAGCGACGCCCAGCTCAGCCTGCACGGATCCCATCGCAGCTGCGACGCCGATCCAGGCCGCCGCCATACAGGGCGCGGCCCGCCAAGACCAGGCCGCCGCCATGCCAGGCGCGGCCCGCCAAGACCAGGCCGCCGCCATGCCAGGCGCGGCCAGCCAAGACAAGGCTGACGTACCATTTACCCCGGCCCGCAAGGCCAGAGCAGACAAGGCTCCCCAGGTTCAGGAAGTCCCTGCTAGGCAATCCCTGGTAGGTGAGGACTCCGCATACTGGCAGCTAAAAGCCGACCTGGAAGCTAAGTTCCCACGGGAGATGGTGGAGCGGTACATGCTCCCTCCGCACACCCCAAAGAGTATCCCGACAGCCCCCGCAGCAACCACGGCAAAGAGTTCCCCACCTGGGCCGGCAGAAAGAAGTCCATCCCCAGCACTGCTACCCAAGGAGTGCCAGGAAGAACTAAGGGGGGGAGGAGGCCAGGAGGTTGAGGGGCTGACTCCAGAGCCATACCCAGAGCCAGAGATGCTGCCTTATTCTCGCTGGGATGAGGAAGACCTGACACCATCTGCAGAAGAAGATCTGCCCAAAAGCCTTACCTGGGAGTTTGTGAGCTGCACCCTACAGAATCCAGCCCGTAAGACACACCGCAACAGAACGCAACTATCCTCTGCACCGTCATCTCCAGAGCAGAGAGAAGTCACCGCCAGAGACCTGCAAGAAAAACGAGCCCTGAGAAGGTCCAAAGCCCAGGCCAGAGGACCCCTTTTCAGAGGAGTAGTGGAGGATTTTAATCTGAGAAGTGGATATGGATTCATCGTAGCACCTGGCATAAAGGAAGGTATCTTCGTCAACAGAAGAGACGTCAGAGCTAATCTGCCCAGAGGACATCCTGGAAGGAACCTGCGTACAGGAGATTCAGTCCAGTTTACTATGCATCAAGGTGAAAGAGGATTGTATGCCCTGGACGTAACACAAAGTCCTAAAGAAAGAGAAGGAAGACAAAGCAGAGAAAAAGAACCTACGGATGAGACGACCACAGACGACGACAGAGAGCAGGAAAGCAGCAGGTGCCACCGCCATACAGGCTCAAGCCCTGGTAAAGAGGAGTAAAGTAAAGTAAAGTAAAGAAAGAAGTTACCAGTTGAAGTTTGAAAAGTTTTGTTTTGCAACGTTCTCAAGTTCAAGTAATGTGCCCACAAAAACTATTGTGAGAAAACCATAAACCTTAAGGCTATGAACTGGCTATAGCCACAAACTCTCGCAGTGTAAATAGTTACACCAAAAGGGCACCACCGCCACCAGAGTCAGCCTGTTTAGGGGCTTGGCTCGTCTGCAACCAGGAGGAGCCCGTCCGTATATAGGGCCTTGGCTCACCTGCGACCAGAGAGCATGCCTGTTTATGGGGCCTGGCTCTCCACCACAAAGAGGGTACCTGGTCAGCACCAACTGTGGAGGCCGCCTCTGCATCCTGCCAGAAGAGGCTGAAGGCGCGGATCCACCAGGCCAGGTATACCCTGAGACCACCAGCCCATGTAAGCCGCCTCTACATCCTGCCAGAAGTGGCTGAAGTCGCGGCCAACGTGAAAGGGTTTTGGGTGGGTTAACGGACTTGTGGGTGGAGGGTGGTGATGTATGGTACCTGGTGCTTTTAAATGTTTTACATGTTTTAATGTTTATGCATTTTAAAATGTTGTCTTGCAGCCCGAGGACGTGCTGGTGATAACTAAGGGGGAATGTGGCGCCCCTGACCTGGTCAGGCACCACTGAGTACTGCACCCATGCTGGGGACAGTACAATACAGGTAATCCAGAAGGCTGACAGGGGTGTGGAACACAGGCGCATAGTGATCAGCTCTCACACATGTACCCATGAGAGGACCCCTGGGGATCCCAGGAGGGGGAAAAGCCTTGACCTTCACTGGAATAGTGGAGGGGGCCAAAAGCCTCCATCTCCTCTCAAGGGGTGTGGTAAGAGGGGCTGGTTGCTAGGTGGCGTAGGCAAGAACAGGAGAGGAGGAGCAGTGAGTCAGTTAGAGCAGAGAACTCCATAGGGCTCAGTGAGGAGCAGACCTGTGGGGCTGTTGCTGTCTAACAGCGCCCGCGCAGTGGCTATTGACGGGGGAGAACGGTCAACTAGGAGTGCTACCCGAAAGCCAGCTTCAGCTAGAGAGAAAGCACGGAGTGGGAAGTAAGGAGACTGCTAGAGAGCACCAGGCCCAACCGGGCGGCAGATCCCGAAGCGAAGATAGATCCAGCTTTCTTCTGCTAAACCTGCCGGTGTGGGGCTCTCAAAGCCCACACCACAACACCACAAAAGCCGCAGCCACGTAACCGCAGTGAGGGCCCATAGGTCACAGGAGGCAAGCAGCTGGAGTGGCCTGGTCCGGGGAACAAGCAAACGGCAACCAAAAGGGGGAGTGAGGCTTCAGCAACTTCCCTGGGTGACCCCCATAGGGACTCAAAGTCGGGGTCACCCCAAACCACCAAGGGCTAAGGAAGGCGAGTCAGTAGTCACCCTCATAAAGTCAGCCTGAAGGATACCTGGTTCCCATCTGGTTCATCCCAGCTACGCCCGGGCTACTCACCCTGCCATCAAATGTGAGTAAAGCCCTTGAAAGACAGCTCTGCCTGTGTGAGTCATTCTGCGACTTGTGGTACTACAAACCTACATCGGGCCCTGGGGCTTGCCTCACTCTCAGGAGGCTATTCCAACTAACTGCACATACCATCAGCCCCAGGCGACCCTCAACCTGCAGTGGCGGTCCCTACTGGCCGCAATACTGAGAGTGGCGTCACGATCAAAACCGAAGATTCCCTACCTGTGATCAGCACCAGCTACGTGGAGTCCCTGAAGGTATGCACCGACACAACACCTGTGGGGCTTCACAGCACCACTAGAAGAGCGGACCTAGGCAGGTGCCATATCTAGTGGTTTGTGTCCTCGCACACTAGTGGAGCGAACGCAGGTAGGAGCTTTGTGCGGCTTACGCTGCTGTCCGTCTCCTGGCACCGCTAGAGGAACGGACCTAGGTAGGTGCCATTTCACACTCACTGCTTTTGTCTCTGTGACCATTAACAGAGACCATTCCACACACCCTCCAAGTAAGGGAGGAATTGCTTTATTTTCTAATTATATTCCTCTGTGAGTTTAACAGAGGTATTGCACTCTGCACTTGTGCTATTACTATTTACAGTGGCACACTTATATACCCCTTATCCTCTGCCATAGTCTGCAGCAGAGTCTTTGCACGGTGGACCCTGACTGTCTGATATTCCTTTGGGTTTTATTATCAGACAGCCCCCCCCCATAACAGAGCGGCAGCTGGAACCATGCCCCCCGCTGTGACTGACAGCCAGCTCTTTACTGATGCACTGCTCAGCTGTCAGTCAGTGCTGGATGTGGTTACAGCTGCTGCTCACTATGTACTGAGCGGTAACTGATACTGTCTTGGCTGCATCTCTATGACTGAAAGCCGGAGGCTGCAGGGAGGAATAAAGTTCATTTTCTCCCTGTAGCCAGGTTTTCAGTTTTAAAATGATATTCATCTGCAAATTAACCCCATATCTGCGTTTTGTGACTTGGCAGGTTCCCTTTAATTCTCACTCTTGGATTGAGCCATTGAATTGGCCATAATTGTGGTGTTTGTGGCTTACAAGAAGGCTATTATTAAGAGAAATATTTAGTGATCCCATTAGATCCAACCTCATGGTCCAGAGCTCACATTTGGTGTCCAGTTAGGAAAGGGTATTGATTAGTAGGAAAAGAAGCTAAATATGATGGATAACACACTTTTGCCATAAAAACTATATCCTGCAATATTGATAGCTCTGCTCAACCTGATCAATAACCATCTGGAGACCTATTATGTGACAAAAAGCACTTTACAGCGATTTCATAAGAAACAAAAGGGGATTTATAATGGAATCCTGGAAGGATGAGCTGGAAAGGCTGTGACCTTCCAGATGAATTGGTCGTTTGGTCCATTACTGCTCTATTGACCTTGCATTACAATAGGATGACTGCCGAAGGTCTACAACATGAATATTTACAGACATTGCATACTTTCCATGTAAAGAAATGAGGAATCTATATTACTTAGGTTGATACAATTTATCCAAAGATCCACAATACTTAGTTCTTCTAGAATGTATCACCCTTTATGAGTTGCTGATGTAGCCTTGAAAATAATAATATATCATTGTACAATCCCTAAGTTCTTCTATAGAAATCCTGGTCTTAATGGAAATCTATCACTAGGTTTTTGCTATGTAATCTGAAAGCAGCATGATGTAGGGGCAGAGACCTTGATTCCAGCGATGTGTCACTTGCTTGTCTGCATTCTGTCATTTTTATACAATCCCTGATTTCTTGGCTGTAGATGTAGCAGTGCTTAGAATGCCGAGTTCTGTATAACCCCGTCCACACTACAGGATAGTGTCACGGGTGACAGAGAGTCCTGTAGTGTCTGGCAATAGAAGGTCACAGCGTTTGGCTGCGCAAAATGCTCCCTGACTTTTAATTATTCCTCTTAGGGGCACTTTGCACGCTGCGACATCGCAGGCCGATGCTGTGATGCCGAGCGCGATAGTGCCCGCCCCCGTCGCAACTGCGATATCCTTGTGATAGCTGCCGTAGCTAACATTATCGCTACGGCAGCTTCACATGGACTCACCTGTCCTGCGACCGTCGCTCTGGCCGGCGACCCGCCTCCTTATTAAGGGGGCGGGTCGTGCGGCGTCACTGCGACGTCACACGGCAGGCGGCCAATAGGAGCGGAGGGGAGGAGATGAGCGGGATGTAAACATCCTGCCCACCTCCTTCCTTCCGCATATCCTACGGAAGCCGCAGTGACGCCGGTAGGAGATGTTCCTCGCTCCTTCGGCTTCACACACAGCGATGTGTACTGCCGCAGGAGCGAGGAACAACATCGGACTGTCGCGTCAGCGTAATCATGGATTACGCCGACGCTGCACCGATGATACGATTATGACGCTTTTGCGCTCGTTAATCGTATCATCAAGCCTTTACACACTACGATGTCGCATGTGATGCCGGAAGTGCGTCATTTTCAATTTGACCCCACCGACATCGCACCTGCGATGTCGTAGTGTGCAAAGCCCGCCTTAGAATTCATTGTACTGGGTATCTCCTCTACTCAATTTTCATCCTTTTCTCTTTAGGACCTTGAGGAGCTCCTTATCTCTTCAACTGCTGATATCTGTATTTCCCATTGGGTTTAAATACTCTCATTTTCCCTGGACTTGTGATGGTGATATTCAGCTCCTTTACAAGCTTCGGATGCAAGCAGGCGGCTTGCACTCATCTGTAGGATTGTTGCTGCTCTATGCTGAACTTTTTCCTGAGTCATCTATGGATAAGTAGTTCATGCTTTTTCCCCAAGTGTTCCTCCTTGTGTCTTCTTTAGTGTTTAGTAGGGTTGATGAAGAGCTATCCGCCCATTCCCTATCCAGGGCCCAGCACTAGGGATACGTAGGTCAGGTATCCGGCTGGGCACATAGCTGTGGAACCTATCTAGGGTTATAAGGGTCCCTAGTTGCAGGGTTCCCCTTCCCTTTCACCATTTACTTGGAACTCCCAGCAGTAGGTTTGCTCAGGAGTCCTCCTTGTGTCTTCTTTAGTGTTTAGTAGGGTTGACGAAGAGCTCATCCCGCCCGTTCCCTATCCAGGGCCCAGCACTAGGGATACCTAGGGTCAGGTATCCGGCTCGGCGCATAGGTGCTCCAGCGGTAGGTTTGCTCAGGGGTCACCATCTCCCCCTTCCCTAGATACAGGTATTCCCTTTCCTTTCGCCGTTCACTTGGAACTCCCAATAGTAGGTTTACTCAGGGGTCACCATCTCCTCCTTCCCTAGATGCAGGGATTACCTTTTCCTTTCGCCGTTCACTTGGAACTCCCAACAGTAGGTTTCCGCAGGGGTCACCATCTCCCCCTTCCCTAGATGCAGGGATTCCCTTCCATTTCGCCATTCACTTGGAACTCCCCCATACCTATCGTGACAGGTGGTAATTTGCAGATTGGTGGGGCTTCATCCACTGGGACCCCCATCGCTCTCCATAAATAGAGCTCTAACTTTCCCAGTTAGCATGGAGTGAAGTTTTAGTGCTGTTCTTGGAATCTCTGGAGCTTCCATCGGTCAGTCCCCCACCGGTCCACAGATAATTTTTCATCTCAATGGTCAACATACTATCTGCACGCCATTCATTTTTATACATCAGCAGTTCTTACAATTTACAAAACCAAAGACAAACGTCAAATGAATCGGTGGGGGCCCGAAGGACCCAGCCATGCCCATTCAACTATTGATGGAGCTCCTTTGTTCCAGCAGCATCTGAATACTTCCAGCCGCAGACGGCACAGCTAACATCTGAACGTCGGTGGTACCAGATTTCTCACCCTCTCCCCCATCGATCAGATATTGATGGCCTATAGTAGCTTATCTCTTCAAGGTATGAGTTTGCCTATTTTCTAAGCCTTAAGAAGAGATTCTGCACCATGGAGGGCCCTGTGTTTTTACCTTTTCTTCGTTTCATATTTTCATGCAGACATTCTGTTCATATATTCATCTGAACAGTCTTATTGAGCAACATTAGTCCAAAAGCTATCAGGATTCCTTTTTTATTGTTAGCACTCTGATGGAAAATACAGTCATGTGAACATAGCCTTACGGACAATGATACTAAGGAGTCTGTGATCTCTCACATCCTCTCTGGGTCTGCTGCTGTGATACCCCCTCTCTATCCTGTAGGTGATTTCCTCCTTATCTGCACTCTGATACCATAAAGCTTGTGTAATCTTCCCTCCCTAAAGACTTAAGAGCTTTCTATTTTCTCAATACTCTATTTTGCTTTTTACAACCTCTTTCTCCTCTACTCTCTCCAATAATGAGACAAGGGAAGGGGAGAGCACAAAGATCTGTTCCAGCAGGAATAGAACTCAGTTAAAAGCAGCAGTACAGCCAGCTATGTGAAGGAGCTGCACAGAGTGTACAGTGGCAAAATGGTAGATTTAAGAAAAATAAATAAATAATAATAATACTATGTAAAAAACAAAAGTACTGGAAATATTGTCTGTACAAACCCTTCAAATAACATTGAAAGGGTATCTGAAAATGTTGAAAGGGTAAACTATGCAGTTCAGTTGGTTATTATTAGAGATGGGCAAGCACTAAAATGCTCGGGTGCTCGGTACTCGAGCGGAGCAGGTCAGATGCTCTTCAAGTGATCAACTCGAGTAGCGTGTATAATGGAAGTCAATGATTGGCCATTTCGACTCTCTGCCCACAGCCAGCCATATACAGAGCATTTCCAGTGGGAGGGCGTTTTTTTTTTTCCATTGGACAAACTACATCCGAAAATGTTGTTTCCAACGCCAGTTGTGAGCCATTCAGAGACTGCGAATGGCTCTCCCTGGTGTGCCTGCACACATTATTCAGTGAAGGAAGCCTGTGTGTAGCTCCAGATTCCCACAGTGCACTGGTGCTCCGTGGCGTCCTAGCTCCATGTCCCTACCCTCTTCTCTTTCCTGCATAACCATCCTCGTGCTGCATGGTCCCCTACTTATCTGCATGACCATCCTCGTGTTGCGTAGTCCTCGGCTCCCCCCCCATGATCACCCAAGTGTCGCATGGTCCTCTGTGTCCCTTCATTGCTGTCCACGTGTATTACGGTACCCGGCTCGTCCTACCTGCGGATGCCCATGTATGTGTTGGTCCTCAGCTCCTGCATAGAGCCCAGGCCCTGTCTGTAGCCTAGAGGGCGCACACATGCATGCTTCCTGTCCCTTTAAGACATTCACACTTTACATACAGCTTAGGAGCCTTCTCACTGGAGAGCTGGACTAGGGTAGACAGGGGTTGGCCATCACGAAGCATGGGACTTCCCGGTCACTAGGACAACCACCTGGGGGGGTTCCACTTGGGGTAGAAGTAGGAGCAACTTTACACAATCCTAAGTCAGTCTTGCCGGGACATCAGTTCAGGCGACACGACACCACCATCACCTTCTTTCTTTTTCTTCTTTCACGGTGTCTGAGGCTTGGAGCGGAACGCTCAGCCCGGGTTCCTCACTACTGGAGGGGCAACTCTTAGAAAGGACAGTTTCCAAACACATGTGGCTTCTTCCAACTTATCCGAGGTCAACGGGGCCCATCACAGCGGGTGACCGGTACTTCCCGGGCAATTGGCATATGAGTGAGTAAAGACACCTAAACCACAGCAGCCGACTCAGACTCTTATTACCGACGCTGTTGCCCCATGCTTTGGCGCCAATGGCCACAACCACTACACCCCCATCATCATCCTCACCGGGGCCCACTCCACCTGTGGGGAGCGATACCATCTTTGCTGCTATTACAATCCGCCCCGAAGGACAGCGACAGCAGCAGCGGTTAATCCCTGGCCACGTACCACAGATGGCGTCACGACAATCATTCCCAACCTCCACCTCATCATCCCCTTTTATTGTGGACACCTCGGGGCACGAAGCCGGGCAGGGCCACCCATGACATCCCCGGAACCGACATCACTGACCCGGCGACGAGTAAGGTTAACCCCCTGCCCCCTGGGTGCCACACCTGCACTTGTTATCCTGTCTGCCTCAGCCATCCCGGCTGTACCTGTGTCTGATGTCCTGTGCTGACGACCTGGACCCTGATCACTGGAGTTCCTGCAGAGGTCAAGTAGCCGCTACACCTGTGTCTGATGTCCTGTGTCTGATGTGTCATGCCTGGTGATCAGTGCCTGATGACTTGGACCCTAATGACCAGAGTTTCTTCAGATGCCCTGTCCCGGCTGGACCTGTGTCCCATGTCCTGTGTCCCATGTCCTGTGTCCCATGTTCTGTGCCTGATGTCCTGTGCCTGATGTCCTTTGCCTGATGTCCTGTGCCGGAAGTTCCTTACTTGCCCCTGCCTGTTTAGCCGTTCCCCATTCAGACTGTGCCTCGTGTTCTGCCCCGTCTGTCCTACCTATCCGTTACCTGACTCCGATCCTGCTGTCTCCCTGCTTCGCTCAGGTGCCACAGTCCCATTTACTGCACTGGGAGTGTCACCTGGCACTCTGCCTCGTGTCTTGCGCTTAGTTAAGCCCCTCCCATGAATGGGTAAGCCTGGCTCCCCCCTGTGCTCCAGTGGGTCCGTCCACTCTCGCTTGCCGCCTTCACTAGCGGTGAGCGATACAATGTGCTTTTTTGGTTGTTGTTTCACAGACACATCCGAGCACCTGCGATACTCAGCCAAGCACCGGGAGTACCCAAGCCCCCTGATGCTCGATTGAATACCGAACAATAGCGAACACACTCACTCATCACTGGTTATGAGGATTCGCATGATACCAATTTGGACATATTCCTTGCAGTGTCCAAGAGAGCAAAGTCAAGCCAACGCTCTTGTCATCAATGCTATTGTTTTAGTGGTGTAGCTGCACTCCGATCCTGCATTTTATATTTTATCCAATATAAAACTAGTATATTTTGAGCCCCATATCTGCTGGATAGAGCATCACTTTGGAAGTGCACGGTGTATGCCGCAAGACTCTCACCTACAGCTATCTGGTGTAATTTACTGTGTCATCCTGTCATCCAATGCGTCTTCATATCTGCCGGCTCGGAGCTCACTAACATGTTGTACCGAAAGAGGATTATCCATCAGCTTGAAGAAAAAAAAAAAAGACAGATGCAGAAAATGTCATTGGATTTACCGCCGTACTCGGGTTTTATTTGTGGACCTGATCATACGGAACATTGTGTCGTTGCAATCCGCACAAAAACACTCATTATAGTGGAAGAATAGATCAGAGCCTTCCCCAGATACAGACTTTGAACCGGTCTGCTCTTTCCTCCAGTTGGCAGAGTAAACATCTCTGTATCCGCACAGGTATCGTCCATACTATATTTGCAAAGTTAAAAAGTGGCAGACGCTCAAACAAATACAGTCACGGTTGACAGTGTAATTTAGGGCGGAGTTCATCCTTTGCATCAGGCACATGTAACATCACCACCGAGGACTTTGAAGCAAACGTGAATAGTGTTTTCAAGTGCAAACTGCTAAAACCGAGCAATCAAAATAACTTACTGTAATATACATACGTGAAAACCCGATAAGGATGCTTCCATCAATAACTTGTTATCGAGAGTTACAACAGATCGATTGCAAATGGTAAATGATCATTTTATTGTCACATGGTGTTTGGCTCTAAACTCACCCAGTGTCATGCCGGCATGTGACGCTGTTCACACTGCAGTCTGACACTCCTCATTATGCCCCATTTGGTGCTTTGGTGTTGACCAGCTGTGTTCTCATTAGTGATCAGACTAGCAGAAGTTTATTTCTGCTAGCCTGTTGGTTTCTGCTAGCCTGTTGGTTACCACTTAGGTCTCCTACAACATGTGTTAACATTAAGGAATAACGTTTGGAACTCCATTCTATGTCTGAACTGGGTGCAAAAAACCTAAAAAACATCACTATGGGGAGATAAGGTATGCACACCAGTGACTATGGAAGGGGAATACATGGAATAGCAGAAACTGCTGTGTGAATACTGACATGAAAAATTCAATAGCTATTTGTAAGAATGAAATGTGAAAAATGGAACCTGCATTACTGCCATGAATATATGAATAAAGAGAAATTTAGCTACTGAATTGATCAATGCAACAGAGCCCCAACACTACGCCAAAGTATTTCTCTACGTTGGGGTCCCTAGCTTGTGTGTGTCCTCTCATGCAGTTAAAAAACTTACCGTGTATGGGAGGCTGAGACCCAGGCTATATATACGATGTGGATTGGCAATAGGTGTGTATGGGGAGGGTTCACAAACGAAAAACTACTAACATTAAGGAATAACGTTTGGAACTCCATTCTATGTCTGAACTGGGTACAAAAAACCTAAAAAACATCACTATGGGGAGATAAGGTATGCACACCAGTGACTATGGAAGGGGAATACATGGAATAGCAGAAACTGCTGTGTGAATACTGACATGAAAAATTCAATAGCTATTTGTAAGAATGAAATGTGAAAAATGGAACCTGCATTACTGCCATGAATATATGAATAAAGAGAAAGTAGTAGTTTTTCGTTTGTGAACCCTCCCCATACACACCTATTGCCAATCCACATCGTATATATAGCCTGGGTCTCAGCCTCCCATACACGGTAAGTTTTTTAACTGCATGAGAGGACACACACAAGCTAGGGACCCCAACGTAGAGAAATACTTTGGCGTAGTGTTGGGGCTCTATTGCATTGATCAATTCAGTAGCTAAATTTCTCTTTATTCATATATTCATGGCAGTAATGCAGGTTCCATTTTTCACATTTCATTCTTACAAATAGCTATTGAATTTTTCATGTCAGTATTCACACAGCAGTTTCTGCTATTCCATGTATTCCCCTTCCATAGTCACTGGTGTGCATATCCTACAACATGTGATCCATCACAGTCACTTCCCGCCTTTATAAGATGGAGGAGCCTGTCTTCCTATGCCGACTATAGCTGTAGCTACACCGTTTTGTGTGCTGTTGTTGTATCCCAGTCCTGCTGGTTATTGTATTGCTTTGTGCATGGTCTTGCTGGGGAGTTCTCTCGTTGTCTTGTTGTTTCCTCCATATCGCTTGTTGACTAATACCTCTGTGTGAGCATGCTGTATGACCAAGTTTTGTTTTCCCTTGTTTATCCTTATCTGTGAGTTCTACCATTCCTGTCCCGCCCCCCCCCCCCCCGGGGTTGGAGAGAGAGGGGGTATTAGATCAGGGCTGTACAGCATCAGGGTAAGAAAGGTGGCCCAGATATGGTAATCATCAGATGTATCTCTGGGATCAGGGACAGCTAGGACCCCACTAGCCTGAGAACCAGTTTAGGAGCCCCTGTCTCCGGTTATCCCATCACACCCCATGATATTTATACAACTATACAACTCATCATGGGCAGATCACCAGGCGGGTGTTAAAAACTATGATGAAGATTAAAGGGTCTATTTTTTAAAGTGGTTGTCCACTACTAGGACAACCCCTCCTCTATCAGCGTGCTTGCCCCCGTTAAAATAAACACACCCGCTCCCATTTGCGCTGTATCATTGGGGTCAGCATTCAATCTCCCAGTGCTCATGTTGCATTGTAACGACACAAGAGACCTATGCCCAGTCAGCTTCACTGTCACACCTTTGGCTGTATTAAACATCAAAAGGAAGTAAACGGCCAGTGGTTGACCAAGTAATGGACAACCCCTTTAAACTTGGCCCAGTTTACTTACCTAAAGATAAGCCACCACTCATCTCTATCCATGCCCAGGTCATCAGCCAGTCTTTCCCTGATTTCTTTCTGGGTCACCCTTGTGGCCACTTATGGCTGCAATGGTCAGCTCCTGCCATCCCCATCGGAGGAGAGGGAATTGTTGCGAATTGATAGAGGAGTATATTTTTTAAGACCACTTTGTCTTTGGTTTAAAAAAATACAGGGTTGACAACCATTTTAATGTCATGCAAAACACCAACAGAAGCACAAATCAAAAATAGACCATCTGTTTGCCTACTGTTGCCCCAAGACTGGACATCTTAAGGTGTCTTATAGAGTTGGTGTTGATTGTCTGAACCTGGTCCATCTGCCATATCAGTAATTTGTGGATGCTGGACCGGAGCCATGAGAACCGTCTCCACCCCAGCTCTACTTTTGATTAGCCGGCCTGGCGTGATGTAATCATTACAGTGTGATGTTGCACCAGGCCGGCTGATCAAAAGAAGTGCGCTTGTCAGCTGCCGCAGATCACTGGCGTGGACTGTGAACCAGTTTTTTGCATTGTCCGTGTCGCAGTTAAGACTACCTGCTTGTCGCAACGATCACAATCACTTACATTACAATGTAATGTAGATAATGCCACCTTTGGACATGCAAACCTAAATCACAGCCAAAATGGCCATGTTACCCCAACCGGAATCACACAGGAAAAGTGTGGGGTTAGAGGTTACAGAGGTCCATCAGAAGTAGGAGCAAAATGTACATGGGACACAAATTATGGAATAACGGGTTAATACAACGTTTCATTAGCCGTATTAGCTCAAGCCACTCTGAATCCACAGCCGATGTCCTCTATGGCTGACAGTTCATAGGTTAGAGGTTACAGAGGTCCATCAAAAGTAGGGGTAGAGGATAGACGGGACACAAATTATGGAAAAATGTGAACTTACAATGTTTTATTAGCCGAATTAGCTCAAGCCACTATGAATCCATGGCTGATGTTCTAAAATGGCACACAGTTCACAGGTTAGAGGTTACAGAGGTCCATCAGAAGTAGGAGCAAAAGTTAGATGGATCACAAATTATAGAAAAAAAATGGGAAAATTCAATGTCTCATTAGCCGTATTAGATCAAGCTAGTATGAATCCACAGCCGACGTCCTAAATGGCTGACAGTTCACAAGTTAGAGGTTACAGAGGTCCATCAGAAGTAGGAGCAAAAGTTAGCTGAGACACAAATTATGGAATAATGGGAAAGTACATTGATTCCGTAGCCACATTAGCTCAAGTCACTCCAAATCCACAGCCCATGTCCTCTATGGCCGACAGGTCACAGGGTTCAGAGGTCCACCAGAAGTAGGAGCCAAGGGTAGACGGCACACAAATTATGGAAAATTGTGAAATTACAATGTTTCATTAGCCAAATTAGCTCAAGACAGTATAAATTCACAACTAACGTCCTAAATGGTTGACAATTCGTAGGTTAGGGGTTACGGAGGTCCATCACAAGTAAGAGCAAACGTTAGACGGGACAGAAATTATGGAAAAATGGGAAAATACAACGTTTCATTAGCCGTATTATCTCAAGCCACTTTTAATCCATAGCCAACGTCCTAAATGGCTGACAGTTCACAGGTTAGAGGTTACAGAGGTCCATCAGAAGTAGGAGCAAAAGTTAGCTGAGACACAAATTATGGAATAATGGGAAAGTACATTGATTCCGTAGCCATATTAGCTCAAGTCACTCCAAATCCACAGCCCATGTCCTCTATGGCCGACAGGTCACAGGGTTCAGAGGTCCACCAGAAGTAGGAGCCAAGGGTAGACGGCACACAAATTATGAAAAATTGTGAAATTACAATGTTTCATTAGCCAAATTAGCTCAAGCTAGTATAAATTCACAACTAACGTCCTAAATGGTTGACAATTCGTAGGTTAGAGGTTACAGAGGTCCATCACAAGTAAGAGCAAAAGTTAGACGGGACAGAAATTATGGAAAAATGGGAAGATACAACGTTTCATTAGCCGTATTATCTCAAGCCACTTTTAATCCATAGCCAACGTCCTAAATGGCTGACAGTTCACAGGTTAGAGGTTACAGAGGTCCATCAGAAGTAGGAGCAAAAGATAGACGGCACAGAAAATGTGAACTTACAACATTTCATTAGCCGAATTAGCTGAAGCCACACTGAATCCACAGCCGATGTCCTCTATGACTGTCAGTTCACAGGTTAGAGGTTACAGAGGTCCATCAGAAGTAGGAGCAAAGGTTAGACGGGACACAAATTAGGAAAAATTATGAAATTACAATATTTCATCAGCCGTATTAGCTCAAGACACTCTGAGTCCACAGCCAATGTCCTAAATGGCTGACAGTTCCCAAGTCTTGCCTCCGCCATTTCTAATAATGTGCATTATAAATGAATCCGATAGAGTATATGACAGATTTTCCATTGCCTGCAACTTAAGTCCGGTTCCCCGCACACCCCCTACTGTAACTTGCCACTTCAAGTGTTATATACTAAGAAATAAGGTCAAGGTCACAATTTTAGTAATATTAAACTAAAGACTATATACACCAGCTCTCAGAAGAAAAAAAATGATATAAAACCGATAACTCGGTGTTCTGAGCGCCGGCTGCCCACATTTATGTATAGAAAACACTTTTGCAGTTACATTAGTCATAAAGGTTAATGGAAAAAAAGCGGAAAATGACTGAAAAAAATAGGTTATTGCATTTTGAAAGGGTTTTCTACAATATCTAACCATGACTGCCGCCTGCCGTATTCTCAGGTCAGCTCCTTTTTAAGAAGATTGGAATTGCATATGCTTGGTAAGGTTAAGCTGGATCAAGGAAAATACCATTATGAGAAGCACGGCATTGGCCTAATGTTACAGCAAAAGCTCACGTGATTCCCTAATTAGTCAATTAGCGTAATTACCAGAGAAAGGAAGTGTTGAGTGGGAACTAGTGAGAAAATATCGAGCCGGTATGAATGGGTCTATTAATAATCCCATTTACATGTGGCCGGCACAGAGGAAAATGGCTTTATTATTTGGGCTGTAGCCATGGTCTCGGGTCAAGAGCAAAAGTGGGAAAATGATAAAGTATATATGTAAGGACAATGGTGTTCTACGGCAGTTCCGTGGACTTTAATGGAACGGTGCGCAACGCTCGTGGTCGGTGTAGTGGCAGCGAGTGGGATTAGTGGACTCACTGGACCACAGGGGGACCTGGGCTTACCCTTTAGTAGGAAGAGCTTAACTAAGTGCCCACTGCGAGGTGGGTACCAGGTACCACTCTTAGTGCAGTGACCGAGACTGTGGCAGCTGACTCCTAAAACAGGTGACAGACTCAGGTACTGTCAGGCTGGACATGTGGGTACAGACAGGAATAGTGGGCGCAGCAGGGATAGACAGGTATGGGAACGCAGGTACTGGAGACGGACACAGGGTTAACAGGATAGGAGCTCAGGACCTGACAACTAGCTAGGTAGCAAACTGACTGACTAACTAATTGGAGGCATTGCACAGGCACCTCCCCTAATGGGAGGATGCCTTAAATACATAGTGCCTCTCAGCCATAGGCTGAGAGGCATTTCTGGGAAATGGCATGCTGGCGGCATGTACAGGGCCTGGGAGGGGAAGAAGGCAGCAGCCCATGTGGATGGCCGGGGGAGGATGCAACGTAGCCGGGGCGGTGAGTCGGCGTTTCTGCAGAGATGCCAGTGCTATATGGTGGCGCGCATGTGCAGACACTGCTCCATAGTGACTTGTCTAAGCACCCCATTGTTCAGGAAGTTCTCACTTTATCCTTTTGATATGTGATGACTTTCAATGTTAGGAATAACCTTTTACTATATTAGTACAGGTATTAAATTGTGATTAAATCAAGACAATTGACAATTATACTGTATGCAAGCAATTATACAGTATGAAGGTTTGTGTGGTGTCCATCATACCGTGTGGAGGGCTATGTGGGGGCCTTTATAATATTTGGAGAGCTATGTGGGAGCCTTTATAGTTTATAGATGGCAATTTGAGGGCCATTATACTGTATGCAAGCAATTATACAGTTTGAAGGATCGTGTGGGGTCCATTATACTGTGTGGAGGGATATGTGGGGCCATCATACAATTTGTAGGGCTGTGTGGGGTCCATCATACTGTATGGAGGGATATTTGGGGCCATCATACAATTTGTAGGGCTTTGTGGGGTTCATCATACTGTATGGAGGGATATGTGGGGCCATCATACAATTTGTAGGGCTGTGTAGGGTCCATCATACTGTATGGAGGGATATTTGGGGCCATCATACAATTTGTAGGGCTGTGTGGGGTTCATCATACTGTATGGAGGGATATGTGGGGCCATCATACAATTTGTAGGGCTGTGTAGGGTCCATCATACTGTATGGAGGGATATGTGGGGCCATCATAGAATTGGTAGGGCTGTGTAGGGTCCATCATACTGTATGGAGGGATATGTGGGGCCATCATACAATTTGTAGGGCTGTGTAGGGTCCATCATACTGTATGGAGGGATATGTGGGGCCATCATACAAGTTGTAGGGCTGTGTGGGGTCCTCATACTGTGTGGAGGCATATGTGGGGCCATCATACAATTTGTAGGGCTGTGTTGGGTCCATCATACTGTGTGGAGGGTTATGTAGGGGCCATTATACTATTTGTAGGGCTGTGTGGGGGCTATCATTCTGTGTAGAGGGTTGTGTTGGAGCCATCATACTGAATGAAGGCTCATTATACTGTGTTGGGGGTCACCATACTTTGCCAGGGGGGTACAGTAGGGTGTGGAGGATATAGGGAGGAATTCACACTGTGGGAGTATCACGCCATGTTTGTGGGACACTTTTGTTGGAATCACAATGAAAGGGGAATCAAGAGGCTTCAATAGGAGAAAATGTACTTTGTAAGGGTTGCAAAGTTGTGAGATATGTTCTTCTATGACCCAGCCGAATTTTATTTATTTTTTGGGGGCTGCCCAATAGAACATCTGCTATGGAGTCTCATAGAATAGATCCCGCAGAGGCAAAAACTGGTGAAAAATGCAGGATACAAGTCCTATAATGGCCAGGAATAGAGCTATTCCTCACTTATGTGACGCCCTGGGCAAGCCAGGGGTCACAGGTCACAACACCACCACACCCCACACTCCAGGTAGGCACATCACAGCTAAACTACAAATCCTTGCTGCCTTCCTCCAGGGGCTGATGATTCACACCAGGGGGTGGGCCATGCGGTTGGCTCCGCCCACCGAGGAGATCACAGCTCTGGAGGCGGGAGAAACCAGGCAGAAAGCCCAGGCAGGGCAAGTGTGAGGAGCTAAAGTGAGAGTCAACAAGCAGTGAAAGTAGAAAGGTGAAAAGAGGAGAAAAGCAAGTGAAGTGACAAGAAGGAAGGAAAGCCTGAAGGGTCCAGCTTTGTGTAGGGCCAGATCAGCAAGGTCAGCGACGGCGGTGACTGTCTGGAGGGGGACCGTTTGGAAGTTCCTGGAAGGACCCCGTTGGCTGTGTGCCCCGGTGGTCTGGAGCAGTGTTCCGAAGGACAGTCAGCACCAGGGCAGGGGCCTCTCGGACCCCGGCAAGGCTAGGAGTCGCCAAATTTGCCGAATCCGTCAGTGAAGGGGACGTAGATCCCCCAACAACCAAGTCCTGATTGAAGGCAACAGCCCAACCTGAAGCAGAGAGACACCGCCACCGCCACGGCACCAGTTTCTCAGGGCCAGAGCCTGCGGGCAAAGTGTAGAGCTCCTCCGGCCCAGATTGTAGTCGGGGAGCGGGTAACCGGAGGGAATCCACCGCTACCACAAGTCAACCATAGGTGCAAGGAAGAGTGACATCACCGTCACCTACCGGGAGTGCAGGTGCAGCCGTCTGTGGGACCGTCCTACCAGCCGTTTGGTTTACCGTACAAACTGTGTCCAAGTCTCAGGCTGAGTGAGTACCACAGTGCCGCAAGGCACAGCGCTGCCCCCGCGTCCCTGCGCCCACCAGGCCCCGCACCTCACAAACCATCACCGGGCCCCGGGATCACCAACCCCTGCCCACGGAGGGGCAACACAACACCTGGCTGCTTCGCATCACCATCCCCGGGATCCCCGTATTGAGCAGCGGTGGTGGAATCACCACAACCGTGGGTGGCGTCACGAACTATAACATTCCCCACACCCAACAATCCCCCTTTCACTCACGGGCGAGGAGTGCCGCTCGAGAAACCCCCGGGATCCGGCCTACGGCTCGAGCCACCACTGAGCAGCGGCCGCCGGACCCGAGCAGAAGGGGGGGTGAGCGTAGTGTGCCGACACCCTCTTCCCCGCCCGCGACAACTTGGCGTCACGAACAGGATCTTACCGCTCTGCCGTCTGGTAGAGGTGCGCCTTGTTACCGCCGGAGGCATCCGGCAGAAAAATTTCAGAAGCCGCCATCTTTGGCGCGAAAAGTTCCCGCTCGAGCGTCTTCTCGAGCAGTAGAGGCGCGAAGGCCAAAACCCCGCCCCGAGAGAGGAGAGGCCGGAAAGAGCTAAGGGGGACGCGATGGCGGCTGGCGGCATGTAGTCGCGGCTATAAAAGCAGGGACGCCAGGACCTTGCAAGCATACCGTTCCTGGAAGAAAGAGAGAAAGTCACCATGTGGATGCCGTCCCGAAACACCGTGGCCCCCGCACCGGGAACCGCAGCGTGGGTGGAAATCCGGACCGCGCAGCTCCATCTAAGGCTGCAGGTCAAAATGCAGCTCCTCTTGGAGGAGTGGGAGACCGACATGGCGGACGTTATAGCCACCGTGCGGAGACGCGAGGAGGAAGCGGAGGAAGGGAGGGTGAGTGACCCACGCCCCTATGTCCCGGAGGGACTGGTCGCTGCGGCTGAGGGACCCGGTCCAAGCCCTCTCCCCCCGTTGCCTCCCTCGCCACCCGTCTCGGGGGCCGTGACCCCGCCACTAGGCCCGCTACCACCGCAACCGGTAGCGATACCCAGCCCGTCCGCCCCAGCGGACCGACCTGTAGCCGGAGCCCGTAGCAAACCGGAGGTGTTGCCATGGAAGGCCCCGAAGATTGTGCCAGAGACAGTCCCCGAGCAGTTTCCCGAGCCGGAGCCGATGACCCGCTCCGAGCCGAAGGCCCAGCTGCGGAAAGCCCCTGTGCCCATCCCCCACACCTCGGCTGAGGTGGCGCCGGGTTGTTGCTGCAAGGCAGCGCCCAAGGCCATGACACCGCGGGATACGCCGCCCACCTTCCTGACAGTGGGTAACGTTCTGGATGTCCCGCGGGGCCCGACCCGTGCGCCGGCGCTGGCAGCAGCGCCATATTGGGATAGGGAGCCGACAAAGCTGGGCCTGGAGATCGCGGAGAGGGAGAGAAGGAAAGCCGAGCTGGTGGCCCGAGCCATTCGGGAGAAAGAAAATCTTCGGCAAGCGACCTTCCGTGTCCGGGGCCCGTTGTATGAAGGGCAGGTGAGGCGGTTTGATGTCCGCCGGGGCTACGGATTTATATATGAACCGGGCCTGGAGGCCGAAGTGTTTGTAGCCCGGCGGGATGTGAATGCCCATCTGCCCGAGGAGCATCCCGGCCGTAACCTCATGCCGGGGGACATGGTGCGGTACACCCGACACTGCAGAGAGAGGGGGTGGTTTGCCCTGGATGTGAAGCTCAGGGGCAGCAACGAGAGCAGGGTCAGCTCTGCACCCCCTCCCTCGGATGAAGCAGCAGAAGGACCGGAGTAGGGCAGCGGATGCCCGTAGCACCGTCCCCGTTGGGACCACCACTGAGTTGTTTGTTTGTTGAAAAAGTTTGAAATGATGAAAAATGATGATACCGTGAAAGTCACCAGATTGTCTTTGTGATTTGCAACCTGCTGGAGCCGGCACCGTTGTCCCTGTGGGGACCGTTTAAAGTTTTGCATGGGAACTATCCATGGACAAGCCCGTGAACTTGCAGGGCACCACAAACGTTAAGTGGCTTGTAAATATGTTGGTTACCGTTACCGTTTCCGCAATGCCGCCTCCGGAGAGGCAGGTTGGAGGGAGGGCCCTGAGCAGAGCAGGCTGGGGCCCAGCCGCCAAAGGAACCGGTGGCTACCCTCTGGAGGGGAAGGACAGATCCCGCTCGGGTAACTTGTGCTGGACTGTGGGTCAAGGGGTGCTGCCTGGGCTTTAGGGGCAGCATCAGGGCCAGGTTGCTTGGGTGGGAGAGAGCGGAAACCGTAACCGTAAACCGTTGCAACGTTTAAGAAATGTGCCTCCCGTCTTGGGAAGAGTTATTATTAAAAATGTAAATATGTTAATTTCCAAATGTTATCTTTTTCAGAAAAATAAAACCGGTGTAGGACGGCAGCCCGCGGACGGTCTGCATTTTGCTAAGGGGGAATGTGACGCCCTGGGCAAGCCAGGGGTCACAGGTCACAACACCACCACACCCCACACTCCAGGTAGGCACATCACAGCTAAACTACAAATCCTTGCTGCCTTCCTCCAGGGGCTGATGATTCACACCAGGGGGTGGGCCAGGCGGTTGGCTCCGCCCACCGAGGAGATCACAGCTCTGGAGGCGGGAGAAACCAGGCAGAAAGCCCAGGCAGGGCAAGTGTGAGGAGCTAAAGTGAGAGTCAACAAGCAGTGAAAGTAGAAAGGTGAAAAGAGGAGAAAAGCAAGTGAAGTGACAAGAAGGAAGGAAAGCCTGAAGGGTCCAGCTTTGTGTAGGGCCAGATCAGCAAGGTCAGCGACGGCGGTGACTGTCTGGAGGGGGACCGTTTGGAAGTTCCTGGAAGGACCCCGTTGGCTGTGTGCCCGGTGGTCTGGAGCAGTGTTCCGAAGGACAGTCAGCACCAGGGCAAGGGCCTCTCGGACCCCGGCAAGGCTAGGAGTCGCCAAATTTGCCGAATCCGTCAGTGAAGGGGACGTAGATCCCCCAACAACCAAGTCCCGATTGAAGGCAACAGCCCAACCTGAAGCAGAGAGACACCGCCACCGCCATGGCACCAGTTTCTCAGGGCCAGAGCCTGCGGGCAAAGTGTAGAGCTCCTCCGGCCCAGATTGTAGTCGGGGAGCGGGTAACCGGAGGGAATCCACCGCTACCACAAGTCAACCATAGGTGCAAGGAAGAGTGACATCACCGTCACCTACCGGGAGTGCAGGTGCAGCCGTCTGTGGGACCGTCCTACCAGCCGTTTGGTTTACCGTACAAACTGTGTCCAAGTCTCAGGCTGAGTGAGTACCACAGTGCCGCAAGGCACAGCGCTGCCCCCGCGTCCCTGCGCCCACCAGGCCCCGCACCTCACAAACCATCACCGGGCCCCGGGATCACCAACCCCTGCCCACGGAGGGGCAACACAACACCTGGCTGCTTCGCATCACCATCCCCGGGATCCCCGTATTGAGCAGCGGTGGTGGAATCACCACAACCGTGGGTGGCGTCACGAACTATAACATTCCCCACACCCAACAATCCCCCTTTCACTCACGGGCGAGGAGTGCCGCTCGAGAAACCCCCGGGATCCAGCCTACGGCTCGAGCCACCACTGAGCAGCGGCCGCCGGACCCGAGCAGAAGGGGGGGTGAGCGTAGTGTGCCGACACCCTCTTCCCCGCCCGCGACACTTACACTCTCACGGGAATTTTTTCGGATAAGTTACCTGAAAAGACAGGTAAGATTTAAGGCTTTACACAATGAAGTCTACCTGACTTTTCTTCTATTGTTTGCTCTTACCTTTAAATGTCATCAGACCTTTGGCAAAACAAACTTATCTCACCTGCCTGAAATCATGCCCTGTTCCATGAATGACATAAGAGGAGATGTAGGAACAATGCCGCCCCCTGATTATATCATATACTGGATCCAGACCAATTCCAGAGACCCCCCTCAGACTGTGAGAAAAAAACAGCCACCAAGGACAGGTGCTGGGCGCTGGATCTGTGCTGGGGTTGTACCTTCTGAGATCAAAAAATCTTATAACTCTTTTTTGTTCTTTTTTTTTTAAATTATGAACCTTTATTCCAGTGTTAGGCCCGATGCAGTTTTTGATGCATTTTTTGATGCAGTTTTGGTGTGGCTTCTTGCCAAAATCTGCATGCCTATCCTTATGCCAGCAAAGTCAATGAGAATTTTAAAGTGCTGTGCGCATGTTGCTTCTTTTTTCCTTGCAGTTTTGAGTGCAGAAAAAATATGCAGGATGACAATTGTTGGTGCGTTTTTATTCCTGCGTTTTTTTATACCTTTCAGTCATTGAATTCACACAAAAATGCATGGCACAAAACAAATAAAAAAGCACCAAAAACACACAAAAAAATGCACCAAAACCACACCAAAAAACACACCAAAAATGCACCAAAACCACACCAAAATAACACACCAAAAAATGCACCAAAACCACACCAAAAAATACACCAAAAAAATGCAACAAAAAAGCACCAAAACCACACCAAAAAAACACACCAAAAAATGCACCAAAAACACACCAAAAAACACACCAAAAATGCACCAAAACCACACCAAAAAACACACCAAAAAATGCAACAAAACAGCACAAAAAATGCACCAAAAACACACCAAAAAATGTACCAAAACCACACCAAAAACACATGGCACACAAACACACCAGTAAAGCACCAAAATCCACCAAAAAATGCACCAAAAATGCACCAAAAAAAATGTGTTTTTTGGTGCGTTTTTCTGCCACAAGGTGTGTTTTTTAGTGTAGAAAATTTCTGTACCAAGTCAGTGTGCACACATAGCCTTAAAGAGCAGCTGTCACTTGCCATGATGTGTTTTTTTTACCTGCAGTAATTGCCACTGCTCTCCTGAATCTGTTTGTTTTGTTTTTTCTTTATTCCTGCTTCTCTCCAATCCTTGGATATGATCCTTCTTCCGTCTGTGCAAATCTAGTATTTTTATCCAACTGGGCCTGGTCTTCAGGAAGACTCTCCCAGAAAGGCAGGGGCGTAACGACCGCGGTTGCAGAGATTGCGACTGTGACCAGGCCCGGCAGAGTTAGGGGCCCACCGCCCACACCGCAGAGAAGCAACCGGCTCCTCTCTGTGAGAGACGAGCTGCGCTGTTCTGTGCTAGACCATGCGGCCGCTATGGGGCATGTGAGTTAGGGGGGCTCGGTGCCAGCGGCAGCAGCGGCCCCTCTCACTCGTCATCACACACAGCAATGATGAAAGATGGAGCAGAGCGCTCCGCTCCATCATTCATCATTCTCCCCCTGTGTCTGCACTCGACGTCTCAGTGCAGCAGATCGTGGTGATATCACAATGTGCGCTGCTGAGCTGAGACTGCAGAGCGAGGGACACTGACCGGAGCAGTGGGGGAATAAGAAGAGGTGAGGACTTGTTTATTTTTTTTAATCAGTGAGTACCTGGTGGCCAGAGGTCTATAGGGGTGCATTAAACTGTATGGAGGATGCATAATACTATATGAACAACACCTTATACATGGACTATGGGGGTGTATTATAGTACATGGAAGACTATGGGGCTGCATTAAACGGTATGGGGGCTGCATACTACAATATAAGGGACTATGGGGCTGCATTATAATATATGGAAGACTATGGGGGCTGCATTATAATATATGGAGAATTGTGGGGTGCATTATAATATATGGAGGACTATGAGTGCAGTATAATATATGGAGGACTATGGGGTGCATTATAATACGTGGAGGAGTATGGGGTGCATTATAAAACATGCAGGACTATGGGGGCTGCATTATAATATATGGAGTACTATGGGGGCTCTTTCCCTCAGTACGCAGCTTTGCCATGCTCTGCTATACATCTTTCCCTCAGCACCCAGCTTTCCCATGTTTTGCTATATATCTTTCCCTCAGCACCCAGCTTTCCCATGTTCTGCTATATATCTTTCTCTCAGCACCCAGCTTTCCCATGCTCTGCTATATATCTTTCCCTCAGCACCCAGCTTTCCCATGTTCTGCTATATATCTTTCCCTCAGCACCCAGCTTTCCCATGTTCTGCTATATATCTTTCTCTCAGCACCCAGCTTTCCCATGTTCTGCTATATATCTTTCCCTCAGCACCCAGCTTTCCTATGCTCTACTATACATCTTTCCCTCAGCACCCAGCTTTCCTATGCTATGCTCTATACTATACATCTTTCCCTCAGCACCCAGCTTTCTCATGCTCTGCTATACATCTTTCCGTCAGCACCCAGCTTTGCCATGCTCTGCTATACATCTTTCCCTCAGCACCCAGCTTTCCCATGCTCTGCTATACATCTTTTCCTCAGCACTCAGCTTTCCTATGCTCTGCTATACATCTTTCTCTCAGCACCCAGCTTTCCCATGCTCTGCTATACATCTTTTCCTCAGCACTCAGCTTTCCTATGCTCTGCTATACATCTTTCTCTCAGCACCCAGCTTTCTCATGCTCTGCTATACATCTTTACCTCAGCACCTCCCTTCCCTATTCTCTGCTATACATCTTTACCTCAGCACCTCCCTTCCCTATTCTCTGCTATACATTTTTCCCTCAGCACCCAGCTTCCCCATGCTCTGTTATCATGGGAAAGCTGCATGCTGAGGGAAAGATGTATAGCAGAGAATAGGGAAGGGAGGTGCTGAGGACAAGATGGATATCAGAACATAGGAAAGCTGGGTGCTGATAGAAGGAGGGATTTCAGATCATGCAAACTTTGCACCGGGGCCCATCAAACTCTAGTTACACCACTGCAGGGAAGAGTTAATGACCACTCCCACTTGGCTAAAAAATACTAACAGTTAAGAGGAGGCCATATCTCAGAAATTGAGAGGCGTAGGAAAAAACGGAAAACAACACCAGATCCAGGAGAACAGCGGTACCTGTAAAGCAAAATTAGTGACAAGAGCTCTTTAAATTATTTTTGTTTATTCTGATGTTTTGTTGACACTGGTTTCTGGGATTTATGATGAAGATGACATCAGCTACGATGAGGTAGCATTCATCATGATCTAGAACGATTCACCGAAATCTGTTCTTTACTGTTCGCATAATTGAGTCCATCAGATTTGTATCCTTTTTTTTTTTTTTTTTTTTAATGGATAGAGTACCCAGCGTGCTACACAACTGAAACCGGACAGAAAAAGTCGTCACAAGTGTGAACATTGTCAGAACTGAATTGGACTAAAAAACAAGAGTCATTTTTTAGAATTTCCAATAGGGAAAAACTGCACAAAACTGCACTAAAGAGCATGCATTGAAAAAAAAAATAATAAAAACAAATACCCCGAAACTGAGCACAGCAGTGTGTCAAGCCTGTCAGCATTTTTTCACCATTGAAAGCAATGAGAAAGAGCCAAAAACTCAACCGCTGGGTTTTGCTGCTTGTATGGTCAATAAAACTAACTTTGTTAAACATGCACTGTATAAAAATGACAAACCAAAAATACAGGGGGAAAAAAGCAACAAAAAAACAAAGCAAAAAAGGAGTAAAAACCTGATTTTTGGAAGCAACTTTCTTACTGCCAAGAGAGCAAATTTTGTCTCCAGCAAAAAAGGTGCAAAAATGCAGCAAAACCTGCTTTTGGGAAGAGATTTCAGCTGCAGATAAAAGCAGCAAAAAATTGAAAAAATAAATGCTGCAGAACTTGCTTTTGAAAAGCAAGGGTTTTTTTACTGCCAAAAGAAGAGATTTCAGCTGCAGATAAAAGCAGCAAAAAAAGGAAAAAAAAAAGTTGCAAAACCTGCTTTTGGGAAGCAGCAATTTTACTGCGAAGAGAACAGATTTTGGCTGCACATAAAAGCAGCAAAAAATATGCTGCAAAACCTGTTTCGGGAAGTAGTTTTTTTCTTTTTTACTGCCAAGAGAACAGATTTCGGCTGCAGATAAAAGCAGCGAAAAAAGCACAAAAAAGTTGCAAAACCTGCTTTTGGGAAACAGCTTTTTTTCCTTCTAAGGCTATGTGCACATGCTGCGGTTTTATTACGCTACGTTTTTGTGCGTTTTTGTCCTCTAAAAACGCACAAAAATGCACCCGCGGCAAAAAACGCATGCGTTTTTACAGTGATTTGGTGCGTTTTTGGCTGCGTTTTGCTGTGTTTTTGATCTCTGCGTTTTTCTGCGTTTTTCCAATGCATTGCATGGGGGGGAAACACAGAAAAACGCAGGAAAGAATTGACATGTCCATTTTTTTTTTAAGCTCAAAAACGCAGCTTAAAAAAAAAGTTGTGTGCGGACAGCAAAAATGAAAACTCATAGACTTTGCTGGGGAAGCAAAGTCATGCAGTTTTGAGGCCAAAAACGCCGCGAAAAACGCACTGTGTGAACTTACCCTAAGAGAACAGTTTTCAGCTGCAGAAATAATGCAGCAAAATAATAAAAAAAATGACACAAAATCTGCTTTTAGGAAGCATCTTTTTTACTGCCAAGAGAACAGATTTCGGCTGCAGATAAAAGCCGCAAAAAGAGCACAAAAACAGTAGCAAAACCTGCTTTTGGGAAGCAGCTTTTTTTCCTTCTAAGAGAGCAGATTTCAGCTGCAGAAATAATGCAGCAAAATAATAAAAAAAAGATACAAAATCTGCTTATCGGAAGCATCTTTTTTTACTTCCAAGAGAACAGATTTCGGCTGCAGATAAAAGCAGCAAAAAAAGCAAAAATAAACACCAAAAACGTCGCAAAACATGCTTTGGGAAAGCAGCTTTTTTTTACTGCCAAGAGAACAGATTTTGGCTGCAGATAAAAGCAGCAAAAAAAGCAGCAAAAACGCAATATGTGACCAGAGCTTAAAATGCACTTATAATATCTGCATTTTAGCTTGGTCATGTTACTGGTCTCAGCTCTCTTGCCCAAACTTCTGTCATGTACTGTATGTGGCATAAAATGAGAAGTAAATCAACAAATAACCCATTTCCGTCCTTCATGTCGGAGGGCATGGCCAGTAATTCATCTGTTCCTGCTGACAAGTAGTATCTGAGACATCAGCACTTTTCTGCTGTCAGGCACTGCCAGCACGTGGGGCCGATAACGGAAGGACTCAGCAATCTTGAGAATACAATGCCACATACTTCTAGTGTGGACCTTTAAAAGTTTCCAAAACTCCTGATACAATTTGTGATCTTGTGAATTTTAACTTGTAAATGGTCAATTAAAAAAAACTGTTAAAACAAAAAAAAATTCTGAAAGTTTGAATATTATTTAAAAAAATAAATAAACTGTATTTCCGTTCAAGCGACCAAAGTGAACCAAGGGGCAAATGACCGTGCCAAAGCAAAGATGATAAAGGTCCTTTTAGTTGGCGCAGGGAAGACGCTAGAGCTATTTAACAGCTACAACAAGTGAATGGCTGTATAAGATGTAGAAATGATGCAGTACGTACCGTGGGGTGCGCTCCTCTGTGGGCTGCTCAGTGTTTAGGAGAAATTGTGCTGACTGCTGACTATATGCACGTGGAGTCAAACAACGGGTTCTGCTACATGGGAGATAAGTATTTGTACTTTGTGCCCCAGGGAAGCAAACACATTTCAGCATGGATCCAGAGGGCTCGCCTTACAAGAGGAGTGGCACAAGAGAAAGGGATTGCCCTGTATCCTTCTCTGTGATACAAAATGTACTGTAACGTATTATCAGATACACAAATTTTGTATTGTTTGATCAAAAATGATATATCGAACCAGAAATAAAAAAGGGCCTCGCAAAAATATTCTTTGCGGAATGTGGTGCGGAATTAAAAATTAAGGAGAACCTGTCAGTCTGTCCCTAACCGATTGTTTCGGCTCACCTGGTGAGATGGATCTTTCAAGATCAGGTCCGGGTGGGCACATGGGCCTCGGTACAGCAGACAAGTGAGGGATGCGGGAAATGGGGTGCAGAAGCATTGGAAGCCACAGGCAGACAGGAGACTGGGAAATGGGTAGAAGAAGCACTGGAAGCCACAGGCAGACAGAAGACTGGGAAATGGGTAGGAGAAGCACTGGAAGCCACAGGCAGACAGAAGACTGGGAAATGGGTAGGAGAAGTACTGGAAGGCACAGGTAGATAGGAGATTGGGCATGGGTAGGAATAGCACTGGAAGCCACAAGCAGACAGGAGACTGGGAAATGGGTAAGAGACGCACTGGAAGCAACAGGCAGATAGGAGACTGGGAAATGGGTAATGAGTAGGAGAAGCACTGAAAGCCACAGGCAGACAGAAGACTGGGAAATGGGTAGGAGAAGCACTGAAAGCCACAGGCAGACAGAAGACTGGGAAATGGGTAGGAGAAGCCCTGGAAGCCACAGGCAGACAGGAGATTGGGAAATGGGTAGGAGAAGCACTGGAAGCCACAGGCAGACAGGAGACTGGGAAATGGGTAATGAGTAGGAGAAGCACTGGAAGCCACAGGCAGACAGAAGACTGGGAAATGGGTAAGAGAAGCACTAGAAGCCACAGGCAGACAGAAGACTGGGCAATGGGTAGGAGAAGCACTGGAAGCCACAGGCAGGCAAAAGACTGGGAAATGGGTAGGAGAAGCACTGGAAGCCACAGGCAACCAGAAGACTGGGAAATGGGTAAGAGAAGCACTGGAAGCCACAGGCAGACAGGAGATTGGGAAATGGGTAGGAGAAGCACTGGAAGCCACAGGCAGATAGGAGACTGGAAAATGGGTAATGAGTAGGAGAAGCACTGGAAGCCACAGGCAGACAGGAGATTGGGAAATGGGTAGGAGAAGCACTGGAAGCCACAGGCAGACAGGTGATTGGGAAATGGGTAGGAGAAGCACTGGAAGCCACAGGCAGATAGGAGACTGGGAAATGGGTAGGAGAAGCACTGGAAGCCACAGGCAGATAGGAGACTGGGAAATGGGTAATGAGTAGGAGAAGCACTGGAAGCCACAGGCAGACAGGAGATTGGGAAATGGGTAGGAGAAGCACTGGAAGCCACAGGCAGACAGGTGATTGGGAAATGGGTAGGAGAAGCACTGGAAGCCACAGGCAGACAGGAGACTGGGAAGTTGGTAGCAGAAGCACTGGAAGCCACAGGCAGACAGGGAACTGGTAAATGGGTAAGAGAAGCACTGTAATCCACAGGCAGGCAGGAGACTGGGGAGTAGGTTGTAGAAGCACTAGAGACCACAAGCAGACATGAGACATAAAGCAGGTAAAAGAAGCGCTGGAGGCCGCAGGCAAATAGGAGGCCACAAAGCAGATAGGAGACACTGGAAACCAAAAGCAGACAGGAGACTGGGAAGCAGTAGCAGAAGCACTGGAGGTTGCAGACAGACAGGAGACCAGGAAGCAGGGAGCAGAAGCATTAGAGGCCACAGACAGACAGGAGACCAGCGAGCAGAAGCACTGCAGGCCGCAGGCAGACAGGACACAGGAACCCTAAAAGTCTATAAGCGTTATTGTGTATGGTAGAGTCGGCTGAAATAACTGTTGGCCAAAAGATCAGCTGTCACATCCCGTGGCTGACTGCCATCTAATGTGTATGGTGGGCTTTATGTAGAGTCTCTCCATGGCCTAGAACGTCTTCCTATAGAGAACAACATTATGAATTGTGTACCTTAATTTACGAGAAGAGATAAAACATGAAGTGACCTAGTTTTTATGACCCCATAATAATGACCTCAATGTACCTATGGAAATAACATCCTGTCTTGTAAACTGGTTATGCAACTTTACATACGTAGGTCCTCAAACCATCGGCAGTAGACCTGCTGGCTCTACGAGGACTTCAGGGAACACAGGTCACTGGGCAGCTCCCTATATGTGACTCTGCTCTTGACAATTTTTTACAACGTGCCATTTTGATCATAACAACAAATGTTTTTTGCTCAAGTTTTACCTTTACTCCAGCAGAGAACACAGATAAAAGAAAAACAGAAAAATATTATTCGCAGCGGTGACACAAATGCAGTCGCTGTAAAGAAGAGGTTCACCGGTGACAATGATTTCTTGCCTGTGAAGATTTACGGCTCAGATAACTCGCCCCCTAAAGAATATTTCCTACAGCCTTTGTCCTTGAAGGAATGGAACCAGAACAGAATGTAAAAAAGTGTGAATTTACTTAACACATTTCTTCTTTCCTAAAGTCTAAGCTGATACATGGACATTCGGGGCTATGTCCTCCGCCTGCTGTGAGTGAGAACAGGTGCCAATATCACAAAGAATAGACTCTATAAGTGTAGAGTCCGGAAAGCAGTGACTACCACTAAAATGTCCTCATGGTTTTACTGGTGGAACTGGTCAATCAAGTACTTTGCAATTTGGATTCTACAGTGCCACCGATGACACCTCAGCTCCACTTGGCCTTACCCTAAATGTCCAATCTCACCCCATACCCCTCCTATCCAGATGAGAAATTAAACATTAGATTTACGTTTTGGCTGGGCCAATAATGGTGATGTTCCTCGTACTACGGGAAAGAAGAATTACGTATGTAAAGTCTTTATAGCAGCAAGGAGGTAACACAACATCTCAAGCGTGGGAAAAAGCACAAGGTGACACGGAATGGCCAAATGTTGCTCCAAAATCTGAGAAATAACATCGAATAAAGTCAGCTAACCCCAAGATGCAGCTCGGTGAATCCTTACATTAGGGAACTGATCCCTTATTGCTCTTAACGCAGTGGTCATAGTTTCACGGTGGTTAAGGTTGAAGGTAGAATTACGTCCATCAAGTTCGACCCATGACCTAACCTAACATGTTGGTCCTGGAGTGAATGGACATCAGGAGAAGAAAGACCTTCTCTCTCAAAGTAATTGGTAATTGTAGACTTTTGCCGTTAGATGGTGTTGGCCGAATAATGCTTCTGCCCATGACTCGGTCAACAGCCGTATCACTGGTTCTCCCATGCATCGAAGAGATTGGTCAACCGAGTGTTCTCTATGAGAAAGCCGCCAGCTGATATGTATATCCAGGAGAACTATGGCTGTACAAAATTGGACATTCTCAATAAAAATCTTCCCCGACCATCAGTTGACCGCCACCTCTGCGCATAGTAGACTGTTGCTAAAACCCATCAATATTAGGTTAACATTAGTCTGCTGTGTATGGGGGCTTTTAGGCTCCTCTGCTAGACCATCAATAGTGACAAAGAGATTTTCTGTATGCTTGGGTCCTCAACAAAAAAAAAATACTGAGACGTTTGTCCAGCCTATACAGTGTTCCTCAGAAACAAGTTAATCAAGAAGGGTGGGTAAACCAATCTACTAATTAATGTTCTCAAACTAGGAATTCTTCAAAGTGCAAGAATGCAAAAGCTTGACCCTCGTTTAGGCGAATAGACAAATACAGGTCTTTGGCGGACAGCATCTTGATCTCATTCACCCTTATAGGTGATAATAGGAAGGCTGTTATATGCATTTATACCAGCATGTACATTAGTTCCCCTGAAAGCAGGCTCTCTACTGCCAGAAAACTCAATCTCCCAGGAGTTAGCTACTCTATAAGTCGATGTCTTACCACCAAGCCTTGCCAAATGACTTTGGCTGTTTCACCAAACCAGCATATTCTCCAAAAAATAGACACCCATCTACAGGCAACCTTGCTTAAAGGTCTCCATATGCAAGCTGGGCAGTTTCCACAATCCCACTAGGGGTAAGCTTCATCATCAGGACAACTTCTTTATTACAATCAATTCATGATGAGAATAATTTTGTGGAATAACTCGAAAAAGTCAGTTTTTACACTGCATCTTTTTCTATTGTTTTCTTCATTGCCTTATATATTTAATAAAATATCCAGAAAATTCTGAAAGAAATAAGCAACAAAAAAAAAACTGTAGGGAACAACCAAAAAAAATACCAAAGAAACTCTAGAAGGTAGGAGTGATTCCTAGAGCGTCTTCTGCTTGAAAAGTGGACATTTTTTTTTTAGCTGCTGGAAAAGTGAGATTGCCCTGTATTTAGCGCTATCCATTTTTCCCATCATTTCTGACCAACTTCCCTGCCCCTGCTGAAGAAAAGCCTCCCCACAGCATGATGCTGCCTCCACCATGGGTGACAGTAGGGATGGTGTTTCCAGGGTGATGTGCAGTGTTAATTTTCCGCCACATATAGTAATTTGTATTTAGCCCTAAAAGTTCTACTTTTTGTTTTCTTCTGATCAGATGACTTTCTTCTACGTGCTCACTGTGTCCCCTACATTGCAGGTGGAATTCAAACACCTATTGTCCATTCCATTATCGGATCTACAAAAGTTCATGGGGCCTGAATACTTTTTCAAGGGAATATATGTCACATAATGTATCTGTCACATATCAAGGACACTATGTAAGAAACCATAGCGTTGAAAGCATTTAGTAATATTTTTGTGGCATGTGCATATAGGAGGTTGTCGCGTTACCCCCACTCCTACTGTGTTTTATGCTGGTTTATGTGCATTATCTTAATGTAAATTAGTTTAATCTATACTGTATTAAGTTTGTACAGATGTGGCAGTGTTAGCCACTTCATAGTTATAGAGGGAGCTTAGAGCAAGGTGGGAGGAGTGACAGATGGCCAGTGGGTTAGTTGGAAAGACGGGTCATGTGGGGTGACAGTTCGGCAGTAGGGTTCCTGTTGTGAAGATGTGACCTTGTAATTTGGGTCCATTGGGTAACCTGGAGGTATCCTCCAAGGGTACGGAGCCTATGTCTCACCTCGGGACGGGCTCAGAAGAGTCCAGTGACTAGACGGTCACCGTGGAAGAGTACCTGAAATGGGCCAAAGGAAATCGAACTACTAGAAGCCATCCAAGGCAGTGAGAGGACCATGGTTAGCCAAAGAGTAAGAAAGGAAAGGAGGAGGCATATGCCCGGAAGCTGGAGACTTAGATCCCAGATAGCAGGATACACTGAGACTGAGTTCCCCAGAAGAAACCGTATAAGTGTGGCCATGTCTGTCGAGAAGGAGGGAGATTTAATAAACTGTTTATTGTTGTTTTGCCAAGAGTTCTCCAGTGTCCTGTGTCTCTGTGCTCCTTCTACAATGGTGACCAACTATGGGGTGGTGGAGACTGCCCTGAAGAAGACAGTAGGTGTCGCACACCCTGCCCCAAACAGTTTACAAACACTGGTTCTCTCTCGTGAAGGAGTGTGGAGGCTTTACGGCACCTTGCTTCATGTATTTGCCATCCAAGTGCTCAGGGACTAGATGTTCGTCATGGAAAAGTACCTGGGACAGGCCAAAGAAAGTCGAGCGGCTAGAAGCCGTCTGAGGCAGTGAGAGGACAAAGGTTAGCCAAAGAGTAAGAAAGGGGAAGGAGGAGACATATGCCCGGAAGCTGGAGAATTAGGTCTCAGATAGCAGGATAGGCTGAGACTGAGTTCCTCGGAAGAAACCATATAAGTGTGGCCTTGTCTGTCGTGAAGGAGGGAGATTTAATAAACTGTTTATTGTTGTTTTGCCAAGAGTTCTCCAGTGTCCTGTGTCTCTGTGCTCCTTCTACAATGGTGACCAACTATGGGGTGGTGGAGACTGCCCTGAAGAAGACAGTAGGTGTCGCACACCCTGCCCCAAACAGTTTACAAGCACTGGTTCTCTCTCGTGAAGGAGTGTCGAGCCCTCACAGCACCTTCCTTCATGTATGTGCCATCCAAGTGCTCGATGGAACTATGTGCTACGTCTACAATGGTGACCAACTGCGGGGTGGTGGACACTGCCCTGAAGAAGACAGTAAGTATCACACACCCTGCCCCAAGCAGTTTACAAGCACTGGTTCTCTCTCGCGAAGGAGTGTGGAGGCCTTATGGCACCGTCCTTCATGTATTTGGCATCCAAGTGCTTGATGGAACTAGCCAATAAATCACCAAGGCAAAGGCTTGTTTGGTTGGAAATATCTCATTGGAAAATGAGTGGGTGACCTCTACTACTCGGCTTCAAGGTCAATGTGAACCCTACCTCGAACAATCTGTTCTTCTTTATTATCTTGATAATCAGATACAGGGAAGAACATGGACAGGACTTCCATGCTGTGCCGAGCTAGTATTACACATATTACGGTGGAGCTGGATGAGAAGGGTTTGATATAACAAAGAAATATATTATCGTAGCTTTATACTCATGCCATTTTCTACATAACTAACAATAGTAATACCAACCCCGTAATAATTTATTACTGCTTTGCTCACACACAAATTTTATCTTCTAACCTTTTTCACCATATTAATTTTAACCTTTCAGGGTTTGCTTTTCTTATTCTCGCACAATGAGTAAATAATTATGTATTATTAGGATTTTTACAGTTTTTAGGCGAATTCTATAAAGACTATTCACAAAATATAAAAGGTATATTATTCTCTGTGTATCCAACCTTGTATTCACTAGCAATTTTGTAAACTACTAAATGATTGCCGGTTGGAAAGAATCATTTCAAGTATCTCCATCATTATAATCATTGTACATGTCGCCATTTTCATAGTGCCATATTTATTGCATTCACATTTGTCGATACTGATAATATTTGCTATTATTTTTAAGTTATCTTGTGTAGACCTGATAATAATTGATAACATAAATCAGAAAAATACTAACAATTATTAAATAGTGCTTTAGATTTAGGTATAGAAAAAGATGTTTGGCTCAGCAAGATCAGCACAATGTATTCAAACAGTCAAAGCAGACTGGAATCCCCCTCTCTGAGCATTTCTGCTCCCCACCTTTGTAATCAGACAGGGAAAGTCCTGTACTCTGAATATATTGCACTGATCTTGATGAGCAGCAGCTGAAAGGAGCTTCTAAAGGAGCAAACTTCACACCATTACTTAGTTCTTTGCATACCTAAGAGCTACCTATTATTTTTTTACCAGAAGTTATAGAATATTATTGATCGTTATGCCACTTTAGTTTCTGCTCTCCACCACTGTAATCAGACAGGGATAGTCCCGTACTCTGTTTGAATATATTGCGCTGATCTTTCTGAGCAGCAGCTGAAAGGAGCTTCTAAAGGAGCAAACTTCACACCATTGCTTAGTTCTTTCCATACCTAAAAGCTACCTATTTTTTTTTTTAACCAGGCGTTATAGAATATTATTATTGTTATGCCACTTTAGTTTCTGCTCTCCATCACTGCAACCAGACAGGGAAAGTCCTGTACTCTGTTTGAATATATTGCACTGATCTTGCTTAACAGCAGCTGAAGGGAGCTTCTAAAGGAGCAAAGTTCAAATCATTACTAATATTATTTATTGTTATGCCACTTTAGTTTCTGCTCTCCACCACTGTAATCAGACAGGGAAAGTCCCATAGTCTGTTTCAAACTATATTGCACTGATCTTGTTGAGCAGCAGCTGAAAGGAGTTTCTAAAGGAGCAAAGTTCACATCAATACTTAGTTCTTTGCATACCTAAGAGCTACCTATTTTTATTCACCAGGAGTTATAGAATATGATTTCTTGTTATGCCACTTTAGCATGAAATCAACTAACATGACTGATCCTTTTATTATATTATTTGTTATTCTTCTTTACCTCTCTGCAGATTTTCACACTGTTGACCACCGTCTCCTACTCGCCATGCTCCATTCAATCGGCCTAAAGGACATCACTCTTTCCTGGTTTTCTTCCTATCTTTCTCATCGCTCTTTCAGTGTAGAAATGAAGATTATTATTATAATTATTATTTCCTAATATTAAAATCCTTTACAAGGTCCTATCATCTGCTGCTCAGCAAGATCAGTACACTATATCAAAATAGAGTATGAGACTTAAAGTATCTGAGCCTCTCTGCTTCAAAGTAATCAGATGGACAAACCTTTTTTAACTATGCATGATTAAAGGGAACCTGTCATGTGAAAAAACGCAACTAACCTGCAGGTATAGAGTTAATCTGCAGGTTAATAGCACCTGCACTTTGCTGCCAGGAGGAAATAAACTTTAATCCTCCTGACAGTTTTCAGTCATAGGGGTGGCGTCAATGCAGGTTCAGTAACCACTCGGTTTATAGTTAGCGGCGGCTGTAACCGCACCCCACGCACTGACTGACAGCTGACTCTAAAGCTGAGCGGCTGTTAGTCAGTGCCCTGGGTGCGGTTACAGCCGCCGCTCACTATACAATGATCAGTGACTAAACCTGTGCCAGCACCCACCCCTATGACTGGAAGACAAATGCTTCCGGGAGGAATAAAGTTAATTTCCTCCTGGCAGCAACGCTCTAAGTGCTGGCACCGGGCAGGTTCGAAACACTATTAACCTGCAGATTAACCCCATATCTGCAGGTTAATAGTGTTTTCTCATATGACAAGTTCCTTTTAAGGCCAAGTCATGATGTCTGGACCAACTGAGGGTCTCCTGACCCGAATTTAATTTCTCATAGACACATAGCAGTATCATGATGGCAGCACCAGTGATTCTGGTTGTGTAGACTGGGATATGTGTTGAGCTCAGTTTGTACTCTAAGTGAGGACGGTGAGTATGAGAATGAGCTAGAGGAGTATTGTTTATGCCATGTTTTATGAGAGAGCATTCAAACAGGAGAAGAGAAGGGGTTAACGCCGCGCATCAGCCAAATGGAAATGTAGAGTTGTTGATAAATTGATATCTTTTTTATTTCATAGGTCTACGCGTTTCGAGGTATAAACCTCTTCCTCAGGACCAGAATATCAACAAAGCACCCAGTTGTTTATATTCTGGTCCTGAGGAAGAGGTTTCTACCTCGAAACGCGTAGACCTATGAAATAAAAAAGATATCAATTTATCAACAACTCTACATCTTCATTTGGCTGATGCGCGGCGTTAACCCCTTCTCTTCTCCTGTTTGAATGCTCATCCACGTGGGCCTGCGGCAAATGCCATTATCTTATGCCTAACAGTGGTTGTAACTTTCACAACCACAGCAGGGGAGTGTATATATTTTACATATTACTCGTGTCATCTGATAATACCCTATCAGCGCTTCTTTTTTCTAGTTTTAATGGTTTATGAGAGAGATAGATTTCTATTTTTCTACTGAGCCTAATTAGATGGAAACCCCTTATTTTGGGGACTGATGAAGAAGGTGATGTTATGTAAAAAAAATCCTGATTAAATGTTTAAAAGTGTAACAGTAGTTTCAGGAGAACTTGCAGCAGAATGTCTGTGTTCCACTAGCTCCTCCCCCTCCCTCTCCATAGAATCTTATAAATACCAACTGCCACCTCCTATCTCAGTAGTGGGAAAATCTGTCTGCACTAAAAACGGATTTTACCACTGAATACAGGGTTTACGGGGTAGAAGATCAGTCCTGGATGAGAAAGAAGCACAATTCTCTGATAAGATATATTATAAAATTTCTTATTTTCACATATATCGATTTATGAAATACAAATTAAAGCCCCGGTTACTCTTTAAAGAGAACCTGTCACCTACTCATCTGCGGGGCGACCTGGTCTGATGGAAATCACTGGTCTCGGTCCGGCACCTCTTCTCTTCTTCTGATCATGTGGCGCCCCTGACCTGGTCAGGCACCACTGAGTACTGCACCCATGCTGGGACAGTGCTTCCAGGTAATTCCAAAGGCCAGAATGAGGTGTGTACGCACAGACACATAGCAACCAGGTCTCCCACACCATTAGATGGGACCCTTGGGTAGCCTCTGGAGGAGACTAGCCTTCAATTCTTGTAAAGGGGTGTAGTGGAGGGGCTGGGAGCTAAAGTTGCAGAGGCTATAAGGAAAGAAGTGGAGCGAGCCAGTCTGTTAGTGGAGCACAGAGGTTGCTAAGAGACGCAGGCGCGCGCACACGCTAGTAAGACCCTGCACGTGAAGTAGCCGTTAGCGGGGGAGAACAGTTACCAGAGGGTCAGTCAGAAAGACACCTGAAGAGAGGCAGTCGAGTACAGGGACTGCTGGTGACTAGGCATGCACGGGGAACAGGTCCCTAGAGTAGACGTCCATTCATTGATCTGCTAAACCTGCCGGTGAGGGGACTAGAGGTACCTCACCAACCATACAAAGTTCGAGCCTCAGCAGCAACAGGGGGACCCATAAGGAGACAGAGCCAGAAGCCATCTCACCTGGTCCACGCCGGCAAACGGACGAAAAAGGGAAGAAAAGGCAGTAGCAACTTCCCTGGATGAACCCCACGGTACTTTAAGTCAGGGGTTATCCGAAACAAGAAGTGCAAGGAAGGCGAGTTAACGGTTACCCTCAGATCGGCCTGAAGGAGTTCCTGGGTCCACCTGGTTTATCTCAGCATCACCCGGGTACCTCACAAAACATCTAAAAGTGAGTAAAAATCAGTTGCAAGACATTTTGGACTGAGACTGAGTTATTCTGGACCCTGTTGTTCTACACACCAGAGCCCCTGGGGCCAGCCTCACTCATGGGAGGCGATATCATCCGACTGAAGACTCCATCAGCCCCAGACGCTCGTTAAATTTGCAGTGGCGGTCACCCATATGCCGGACCGCAAACCGTGAGTGGCGTCACGACTCATATATATACACAAAACCGACATACCTGTTGCCATATATACCCAAAAGAAGACCCTGTGGCGTCCCTGAAGGTGGAATGATGTCCCTGGGGCGACTACTGCAGGTGGGCTCCACATCCACCTTTCTCCTTCCCTGCTTTGTGTGGATGACACATCCTACATCATTCACATAGAGTTTTTCATTGTGCTCCTGCGCATGCGCACTTCTCTCTGCCCTGCTGAGGACAGAGCAAAGTATTGTAATGCTCAGGCATGAAGAAAAGTCAAAGACCCCCCGCGCATGCGCTCTACAATACTTTGATCTGCCCTCAGAAGCGTGCGCGCAGAAGCGTAATGGAGGTCTCTGTATGGATGATGTAGAATGCGTCATCCACACAAAGCAGAGAAGGAGGATGGCAATTGCAAGGATACAGGAGGTGCTAGATCAAGATCAACGACGTCATCGGACCGTACAGGACTGGACTGCCCCACAAGTGAGTAGGTGACAGATTCTCTTTAAATAAAAATGACTTCTATAGAAGAATGGTATTTTTTGGTTTTAAGGCCATTTTACTTGTCACAATTCCTCTGTGCAGAGCATCTTGCACAGTAGGAGATGCTCTGCTGTGTTTTCCTGAGCTACTAAGCTGGCAGGTTGATGTCAGCGCAGGCTTCCATGCTGTTTCTGGGAGGTGCTGATTACTCAGGTGTTCCTTCTTCCTGGTAATTGCTCTGCTTCTTTACTGGGCATGCTCCACCAGAACCTTGCCAGTTATATATATTTTGGTTCTGTAGTTTTGCTGTTGGCCTGCTCTTTTTTTTGTCTTTAAAGTACCGCTCCAGCTTTTTTTTAGATTTCTCTGTCAGAGTAGTATCACTAATACATATCACCTGCCAGTTTTAGAATTACCAGGCACCGCCTTCTGCTTTTCAAGGGTGTCACAATCGTCCTTTTCCGATAGTTGGGACAGGTTGGATCACTCCAGTGTTTTCTGGGTGGACCTGAAGTTACTTCTCAGAACGAGGCTCTCATAGGCTAATTTAAGTCTATGAGAGCCTCGTTCTGAGAAGTGACTTGCAACCATTACCTCTACCATCCAGTCAGTTAGGAGCTGAGGTCATAAAGTGGTGAAACGGGACTAGACCACCACTTGGAAGAGCCAAAAATGGTGCCTGGTCTGCATCTTACTATGGGCAGGGAGCAGTGATACCCACTGGCCAGTATAGACAGAAAAAGGGCGCCTGTGCAAGAAGATTATATGGGCCCTTTGCAACCCAAGAGCTCATAAAAATGCAAAATTGCACCTGCTTTGGAGGTAGAAATGGTCACCGTGACCTCTCGGGCCCCTGTGCTACCAGGGATATTTCTGCCCCTGATAATACCACTCTGGCTGTGACTAAAATTATGTTTTATCAAATGTTAGACATTTTTCAGCAACAAAAATTGCAAATCCGTTAAAAAAAATCAGAAAAAATGTATCACATTGAATCCTCCTCCAAAAACCTTACTATGGGGGTGGGGAACCTGGAATGAGACGCACCAAAAAAAAATGCAACATTTGGTTAAAGTCACAATTCATGAATCTGTCTGGATAAGCAAAGTTATCTATAAAAGTAAAAAAAAAAAACAACTACAAAAATTAAAGACAATTTAAAAAGAGGCACAAAATGTATAAAGAATAAGGCGCAAAAACTAAAAATGGAGGGAAAAATGGAAAAAAAAAGTGGAGAAACAGCAATGATTAATCGGGGAAAGAATAAGGCGTAAATGCTAAAAATGGAGGAAAAAGTAAAAAATAAGTGGAGAAACAGCAATGATTAATCGGGGAAAGAATAAGGCGTAAATGCTAAAAATGGAGGAAAAAGTAAAAAAAAAAGTGGAGAAACAGCAACGATTAATCAGGGAAAGAATAAGGCGTAAATGCTAAAAATGGAGGGAAAAGGAAAAAAAAGTGGAGAAACAGCAATGATTAATCGGAGAAAGAATAAGGCGTAAATGCTAAAAATGGAGGAAAAAGTAAAAAAAAAAAAGGTGGAGAAACAGCAACGATTAATCAGGGAAAGAATAAGGCGTAAATGCTAAAAATGGAGGGAAAAGGAAAAAAAAGTGGAGAAACAGCAACGATTAATCAGGGAAAGAATAAGGCGTAAATGCTAAAAATGGAGGGAAAAGTAAAAAAAAAGTGGAGAAACAGCAATGATTAATCGGGGAAAGAATAAGGCGTAAATGCTAAAAATGGAGGAAAAAGTAAAAAAAAAAGTGGAGAAACAGCAACGATTAATCAGGGAAAGAATAAGGCGTAAATGCTAAAAATGGAGGGAAAAGTAAAAAAAAAGTGGAGAAACAGCAATGATTAATCGGGGCTGTGGCGCTAGATAGGATTCCGATTTCCGCTTTGGCGCAATTTGGGTGAAGCTGAATGTCACGCCGCCTGATGTTAGGTCAATTTGTGCTTAGAATTTCATCCCTGGACAAAAAATGAACGATGAATCAATTCCTCCTAATTATTTGTATGACTAATGTGTATGACCAAGAGCGGAAGGACCATGAAGCCTACGCTAATCTTATCAACAAAAGCCATTTATGACGAGAATACGTAGAATTTCACTGTTGTGAAAGTTGTTGGGGGGGAAGGGAAGGAAGGATTTGTATAAACAGAACAGATCTGTGGTCAAGTCGCCTGCGTTCTTGTTTCCTCTTGTCGTGAAATTCCCAATAATGTGGAACAAATTTTCCCAACCCAATATGAAATATTTGAGATTCTGCTTTGGAAGGGTATTCAGTGTCGATACAAATTGATACATAGGATAAAAGGTTACACATAGGAAAAAACCTTCCGCTGGCCCCTGGCTGCCCTGGCGTCCCTAGAAAGGTTCTGCACCTATGTGCCGAGCAGGATACCTGGCGCTGGCTGACCCTGAACTGGGCCGCATGTAACGAACAGGCAGGATGAGCACTAGTCAACTCCACTGTAATGAAGTCACTACTTACGGGTTGTATAAACAGAAGAGTAGTCAGGAAAGCCAGGGTCTGGTAAGGCCGGTTTCACACATCCGGCTTTTCGCCGGTTTGCCGGATCCGGCGCTCTCCCATACAGTGACTACAGTACAGTGACAGTGCAACAAGCGCCGGTCACATGCTGTCATGTGACCGGCGCATGTGACCCGGAAATTACAGCGCTGTCACTGTACTATATTGTCTGTACGGGAGAGCGCCGGATCCGGCAAACCGGCGAAAACCCGGATGTGTGAAACCGGCCTAACAGGAGCACACGTATGGATACAGGGAGTACACAGAGGCATAGTCAGGTCACAATCCAGGGGTCAGAATTCTAGAAAGGCATGTAATAGATTTAGGGAGTAAACTGAGACGTGGTCAGGTAACGACCTGAGGTCTAAAGCCAGGAGGTCACAACAGGAATAGGGAGCAGGCAGAGAGGAGTCAAACAAAAGTCCAGGGTCAAAAAACAAAGATCAGAACACTAGCAGAAACACAGGCCAACAGCACAACAACAGAACCAAAATGTACAACTGTCAAGGTTCTGTGGGATCATGCTCAGTAAAGAAGCAGAGCAATTACCAGGAAGATGAACACCTGAACAATCAATCAACCTGCCAGCTCAGTAGCTCAGGAAAACACAGCAGAGCATCTCCTAGTACAAAATGCTCTGCACAGAGGAATCATGTGTTTTCATGGACTACTGAGCTGGCAGTATCACTATTCCTCTGTGCAGAGCATCTTGCACACTAAGAGATGCTGTGCTGTGTTTTTCTGGACTACTGAGCTGGAGCGCCGGGTATGTATTTGCGCAGGCACAAGATTATGGGCGGGTACTAGCATGACGCTGGTGAGGTCATGCACAGCGCCGCCCGTAATCTCGTGCCGGAGCAAATACATCCCCGGGGCGCGTGAGGGATAGTTTGTGCACAGGCCCGCGGTAGTGGCCTACGATAGCGGCGCATGCGCGAGACTTCGGCACAGCGTAGAGGATGACGGGACCGTCGTCATCAATTCAAATCAACACAGGGGACGGCGTACAGCGGCAGGAGGGGGGAAATGAAGGAGAAATAGAGCCCACCCTTTAGGCCCACCAATAAAATTTACATACAAAAAGGTAATATTTTATTAAGTTGTTTTTGCGGTCTGAAAAGGGGGCCAGATACAAGGCGCACCTTCATAGAATGCAGCCCAGGAGCTGCAGAAGGTTCTAGTTTTAGTTGCATAGGGAAAAATCTATTGACAGGTTCCCTTTAACTCTATCACCAGCAAACACCAAGGGGAAATGCAGGTATATAAAGACACAGAGGTATCATGATTAGCAAATGAAAGGAAAAGATCTCCGCAGGGTCCTAAAGCGGGAAGAGTAAATCTTAACAAAGTTGACACACAAAACTCCAATCTCAACAGAGAGGAAAGGATCGAAAATAAAGGAGCAGTATGTGAAGCCAAATGCAGTGACCTTCTGCAGCTAGAAAACATGAGGTTGTCTGTCATTCGTGACAGATTCTAGTCCGGCACCGCCACTAGCCGACTCTTCCCAGTGCCACAACTGCTGATGGGGGATGATAGGGTGAAAATCCAAGCTGCCGTTGAATGAAAAATGAAAGGAAAGTCCTAAAAGGTGATTTTAGTCAACGCGTTTCGGAGTGGAAACTCCTTCATCAGGATGAGCCCCATTATCCTCATGAAGGAGTTTACACTCCTAAATGCATTGAATAAAATCACGTGCATAGGGAGAGACCTGTCAATCACCTAGAACAGTGCTGGGAGGAGCTGGTCCAGTGACCAAAGCCAGAGAGGAGACTAATATATTCTCTCTGAAATGCCAGGCACTGGCTGCATGGTCTCTGCCAGGTATCTCTGACTCTGAAATGTTGCAGCGCTTCATAGTCAAACATACCTGGCTGAGACCATACAGCCCATGCGTGTTGCATGCTGGCCGTGGACCAGGCTGCAAATATCAGCTGTCAGGTTACCTTTAACATCAATTGTTCGGGGAGAGGCTTCTATATACATTAGGTTGACGGCCAATCCCTCCAATATCGGCAAGTTTGGATGACTTTAGTCTAATTAGTATAGGGGTCTTTAGATCAGAGGCCTTCAATCAGTCACAAGACACTGTTGCACAAAGGACTAAACGGGAAAAAGATTATTAGAGATTAGTTGTGATCCATGTACCAAGTTCACAAAAGGTCCTCACTTGCTCTGAATTCACCCTGGCTAGTGAGAAGGCTGGCAAGTACACTAGTCTCATCACTACGATAATATAAGACAAGATAAAAGAGACAGACAGAGGGAAAACACTCCCAGCTCCTCCAATGCTGCTAAACACAACACCACAGCTGCAATAGTCGCGACTCTTCAGCTTCTTCAAGAGACAGGCTCCTTCCAAAGTTGTTAGCATAGAATTAGAATCTATAACCGACATCAGATGGTAAGACATGTGACTTTTTATAGCGAAGGGGAGTGGTCACAAAAGAGCTGCACCTGAGATTAAGGCTACAAAGGACAGCCAGATAGGAAAGAGTCTTTAACCCCTACAGCACTAAAAGCAAGTAGATTCACTCAAATAAAAGTGGTAGAAAATGAACAAGAACTGCTGACGCGTTTCATGTATTTCCGTCTCACCATCCCATATTGGGATTTTCTATCTCCCGTAGAAATTAGGTGATTGCACACTCGGCTGACATTAGCCGGATTGGTTGTGTAATGTCTATGAGCAGAATTACTCTACCCCATGTAGCGTTGTCGGAAAGTCATAGGATTTCAATTAACTTTTGGTAAAACAGAAGCGGTTTTAGCACAAGCTTTAAAAAGGTGGAACAATAAGAAGGAATACGTCTTCCCTCAATTAATCTAATACATATAAAATTTAAACGCCTGAAGACACCGTAACATCATCTCACATATAACGGAATGTCCAATTGTAATGTTATTACTTGTCTTAAAGTCTTAATTAGGTGATTTCAATGGCATTACTGCGAATTTCCAATTACAGATGGAAAAATATCCCCAAGATTAACTCACACTTACTATTCCGGGAGCGTGATACTTTGCAGCATATCCAAGGTGCTTCTAATGATGGACGCCTTTTCTTACGGTTCATCGCCGAATGTTTTATATCTAGGTCAGCGCATGTAAAGGGGGTTCTCTTATATGAATAAATAAAATTGTGAAATGCTGGCAAAAACAATACATTTTACAATGTATTTGTTACTAGCTGTAGTGTCCGGCGTTGCCCGGGATAGTAACTGTCTCTCTCTCTCTGTCTGTCTCTCTATCCATATTTCTCTCTCTGTCTCTTTCCCTCTCTTTCTCTGTCTGTCTCTATCAATCTCACTCTGTCTGTTTCTCTCTGTCTCTTTCTTTGTGTATCTGTCTCTGTCTTTTTCTCTCAGTCTCTATCTACCGGTCTGTCTCTCTCTATCCATCTCTGTGTCTCTCTGTCTCTCTCTGTCTGTCTCTCTATCCATCTTTCATTGTCTGTCTGTCTCTTTGTCTGTCTCTTTTTCTGTCTGTCTCACTCTATCCATGTCTCTCTCTGTTTCTCTCTGTTTGTCTTTGTCTGTCTCTCTCAGTCTCTATCTATCTATCTACTGTATCTGTCTCTCTTTGTCTGTCCCCCTTACTGTCTCTGTCTCTCTCTCTACCGATATCATATTACCTCACACATAAGCTTCTTATACTAAAAATGTTCTTTGTTGTCTATAGCAACCAATCACAGCTCTTATTAATGACTTGTAGTTCTCAGCTCCATTGACTTTAATGGAGGCAGGTTTTTTTTTTTTACAAATAACTATAAAGCGTGGGGTTAAATCTTTGCCCTGAAAACATAGTCCATGACATTCCCTGAGTCAAATGCAGTGTCTGTACAAAATTTTCTGATTGTAAATTTCACGGTGTGGATTCCTTTAGCGGACATACATACACACATACATACACACATAGATGCATACATACACACACATACACATAGATACATACACATACACACATACATACACACACACACACATACATACACACATAGATAGATACATTCACACACACACACACACACATAGATACATACACACACATATACCTTTACACACACACACACACATACATAGATACATACACATACACACATAGATACATACACACACATAGATATATAAACACACACACACATAGATACATGCACACACATACACACATAGATACACACATACACACACACACATAGATACATACACACATAGATAGATACATACAAACAGTTACACACACACATAGATACATACACACACATACACACAACTAACATATTCATATACACATAGATACATACACAGACACACATACATACACATAGATACATACATACACACATACATACATACACACATACATACACACATACAGACACACATACATACACACATAGATACATACATACACACATACATACACACATAGATACATACACACATAGATACATACACACACACACACACATAGATACATACATACATACACACACATATAGATGCGCACACACACACTCAGCATTTCTATTCTGCAGTGATCTATCAGGTAGTTGTAATCTCAGCTGCAGCCACTTCCTTCTGCTATAAATATCCGCTCCTCACTCCTTCCTATGTTGGCTATCGCTCACACTTATGCTGTCCACTTGGAAAGAACCAATCTCTGGAGGAAGCTGAGGTGTTGCTTCAGTTGCAGCTGAGAAGTTCCTGCCGGAGTTTTATTTGTTGTGTGTTTCTCCCCTGTTTGTCTTTCCTGTCTTGTGTTACCTTATGTCAGTAGTGAGACTAGTGTCTGGCTGGCCTGCACTAGTGGACGAAGTTCAAGGCCAGTGAGGGCCTAAGCTCATGATCGGCGTACAGGGGAAGGGACCCATCTAGGGACGTTAGAGAAAGCAGGATTACCCTCATGTAAGTGCTAGTAGGTAACGTCACGCCTCTCTCCCCAGCTCCAGGGCCCACTATTGTATTGTGTTCCCTGTGTTTTACGGCACTTGCCAGGAGTTCTTTTATACCTGGTGGAACCCCGGTAGTCACTGCATGACACAGTGGTTAGCTATTATGGTACATTCTAGCTTTATTGCAGCGCTTTTCAGCTTGCAAATGCTATACGGTTATTGTAACGGTTATTTTTGACCACAATAGTCAATAGTTCAATAGTAAATGAGTCAATGGTTCAATAGGCAATAGTTCAATAGTCAATAGTTGAATAGTAAATGAGTCAATGGTTCAATAGTAAATGAGTCAATAGTTCAATAGTCAATAGTTCAATAGTAAATGAGTCAATGGTTCAATAGTCAATAGTTCAATAGTAAATGAGTCAATGGTTCAATAGTAAATGAGTCAATAGTTCAATAGTCAATAGTTCAATAGTAAATGAGTCAATGGTTCAATAGTCAATGGTTCAATAGTCAATAGTTCAATAGTAAATGAGTCAATGGTTCAATAGTAAATGAGTCAATAGTTCAATAGTCAATAGTTCAATAGTAAATAAGTCAATGGTTCAATAGTCAAGGGTTCAATAGTCAATAGTTCAATAGTAAATGAGTCAATGGTTCAATAGTCAATGGTTCAATAGTCAATGGTTCAGAAGTAAATGAGTCAATGGTTCAATAGTCAAGGGTTCAATAGTCACTAGTTCAATAGTAAATGAGTCAATGGTTCAATAGTCAATGGTTCAATAGTCAATAGTTCAATAGTAAATGAGTCAATGGTTCAATAGTCAATAGTTCAATAGTAAATGAGTCAATGGTTCAATAGTCAATGGTTCAATAGTTCAATAGTAAATGAGTCAATGGTTCAATAGTCAATAGTTCAATAGTCAATGGTTCAGAAGTAAATGAGTCAATGGTTCAATAGTCAATAGTTCAATAGTCATTGGTTCAGAAGTAAATGAGTCAATGGTTCAATAGTCAATAATTCAATAGTGAATGGTTCAATAGTTCAATAGTCAATGGTTCAAAGCAGAAATAGATGTTTAAGGATACAAAAGGGGGTATTTTTTAACTTACTTTTTTAGACTTTTGGTCTGTTTTTATTTCCAATTTCAGCACTTCTATTCATTTAAAATATGTAAAAAAAGATATTGGGGTTTTTTCAAGCAAAGATCACAAAAAAGAAAAAAAGACTGAAAAGGAAAGCAGGAGTAATCTCAGTTTAGTTTTGCTGAAAAGTAATCTCCTTCTAATACTATGTGGGCATTGCAATTATTGACAAAGAATGACGCTCTATTGTTCTCTATTGTTCTGTGGATAAGACTAAATAAACATGACAAAGACAGACGGAAATATGGAGAGAAAGTCAACAGCGTTCTCAGAAAGCATCAGCACTGACAGGCAACCTGGCTCTCTGATTGTCAGCAGTGTTAGAAAGTATCATCAATGAAATGGCACCCAGCTTTCTGAGCATCGTCAATAGTATCAGAAAGTGTCATTGTGGAAATGAAACCCAGCTTTCCCAGCAGGGGCAGAAGTCTCAAAACATAATAGGCTTCAACCCAGCTTTCCCACCAGTAATAGAAGTCTCAAAGCATAATATACTTCAACCCAGCTTTCCCAGCACGGGCAGAAGTCTCAAAACATAATAGGCTTTAACCCAGATTTCTCAACCCTTACTAAAGTCTCAAAATATAATAGGCTTTAACCCAGCTTTGACATTCCAGTGGTATCTGATCTCCTCAGGAGAAGAACTGGGTGAGATCGTTCTCTTTTTTCACTTTATTATGCACTGCACTTTAATCTATCATGATTTTACACTGTGTTTATTAAAAGTTAAATTTTAATCTTTGCTATATTGATATTGTATTTAGGATATTGGGCTTTATTTTGTTGCCGTAAGGCAAAAATTGCTTTTCTATTTAACCCAGCTTTCCCAGCCCTTACTGAAGTCTCAAAACATAATAGGCTTCAACCCAGCTTTCCCAGCCCTTACTGAAGTCTCAAAATATAATAGGCTTTAGCCCAGCTTTCCCAGCACTGGCAGAAGTCTCAAAACATAACAGGCTTCAATCCAGCTTTTCCAGCCCTTACTGAAGTCTCAAAACATAATAGGCTTCAACCCAGCTTTCCCGCCACTGGCAGCAGTTTCAAAACATAATAGACTTAAACCCAGCTTTCATAAGGGTGAGAATGAGAAAACGGATTCCTGAAAAATGTTTCACACATTTATTAATATACCAGCTGTAGTGCCCAGCGTTGCCTGGGATAGTGACTGTCTGTCCCCCACTCTCTCACTCCGTCTGTCTGTGTCTCTCTCTGTTTGTCTCTTTCGGTCTGTCTCTGTCTTTCTTTGTCTCTGTCTCTCTGTCTATCTGTCTGTGTCTGTCTCTCTCTATCCATCTCTTTACAGAAATCATATTACCTCACACAAAAGCTTCTTACACTAATAATGTCCTTTGTTGCCTATAGCAACCAATCACAGCTCCTATTAATGACCTGTAGTTCCCAGCTCCATTGACTTTAATGTAAGCAGGTTTTTTGGCAAATAACTGAAAAGCGTGTGGTTAAATTTTCCCCTCAAAACATAGTAAGTAGTCAAATAAGGCGTCTGTGCAAAATTGAACAGCTGACATGTGTGCCTCGCAGGCACGGGTGGATCTGTCGCGGGCGGGGAGGAGGGTGTCAGCACACCGCGCTCACCCCTTCTGCTCGGGTCCGGCAGTTGCTCCTGGTGGCTCGAGCTGCGGGCCGGATCCCGGGGTGTCTCGAGCGACGCCCCTCGCCCGTGAGTGAAAGGGGGGGGTGTTTGTTGGGATTATAGTTCGTGACGCCACCCACGGTTGTGGTGATTGCACCACCGCTGCTCAGTGTGGGGGTCCCGGGGATGGTGATGGGAGCAGCCAGGTGTTGTGTTGCCCCTCCGTGGGTAGGGGTTGGTGATCCCGGGGCCCGGTGAAGAGATGTAAAGTGTAGGGCCTGGAGGGCGCAGGGACGCAGGGGCAGCGCTGTGCCTTGCGGCACTGTGGTACTCACTCAGCCTGAGACACGGACACAGTTTGTACGGTAAACCAACGGCTGGTAGGACGGTCCCACAGACGGCTGCACCTGCACTCCCGGTAGGTGACGGTGACGTCTCTCTTCCTTGCACCTGTGTTGACTGATGGTAGCGGTGGATTCCCTCCGGTTACCCGCTCCCCGACTGCAATCTGGGCCGGAGGAGCTCTACACTTTGCCCGCAGGCGCTGGCCCTGGGGAAACTGGTGCCTTGGCGGTGGCGGTGTCTCCCCGGTAATGGTCGGGCTGTTGCCGTCAATCGGGACTTTGTTGCTGGGGGATCTGCGTCCCCTTCACTGACGGATTCGGCAAATTGGGCGACTCCTAGCCTTGCCGGGGTCCGAGAGGCCCCTGCCCTGGTGCTGACTGTCCTTCGGAACACTGCTCCAGACCACCGGGCACACAGCCAACGGGGTCCTTCCAGGAACTTCCAAACAGTCCCTCTCCGGACAGTCACCGCCGTCGCTGACCTTGCTGTTCTAGCCCTACACCCAGCTGGGCTCTCAGGCTTCTCCTGCTCTCTGCTCTGTCACCACTTCTTGCTTTCCTCCTTTTCCACTTTCCTTTCCTTCACTTTCACTTCTGGTTGTTTCCTCTAGCCCCTGCCTGGGCTAAGCTGCTTCTTTACTCGTTCATGTCCCTGACTGGACTCCTGCTCCTCCCTGAGCTTTCTGCCTGGTAACTTCCTGCCTCCAGAGTTGTGAGCTCCTTGGTGGGTGGAGCCAACCGCCTGGCCCACCCCCTGGTGTGCATCACAGACTCCTGGAGGGAGGCAACAAGGATTTCTGGTTAGCAGGTGTGCCTACCTGGAGTGTGGGGTGTAGTGGTGTTGTTATCAGTGTCCCCTGGCTTGCCCAGGGCGACACAGATCCTTGATCCACTCATGCCTGTTAACCCCTTAAATCGTGCTGTCAAACAGTAACAGTGCAATTTAAATGCCTGCAGTGAGAAACGTGCACTTACCCCCCTCCATCGGTGATCACAGGGAGCCGATTGTTGCCATAGTAGTACAGGGTCATTTGATGACTCCTGTAGCTCACATGACTCACTTCCTGTAACAGCCCACAGAGCACCCTTTGCTACAAGAGATGAGCATTTCTGGTGATCACAGCTGTGTAGCTGTGATCAACAGAAATGAATGAGCGATCAGACTGCTGATCCTTATAGTTACATAAGCATCCTATTCATCCTCCTTTTTGCACACAGCAGCCTCTTCCTTCTACCCTCTGCACACAGCAGCCTCTTACTTCTCCCTTCTGTACACAGCAGCCCATTCATCCTCCTTTTTGCACACAGTAGCCTCTTCCTTCTCCCCTCTGCACACAGCAGCCTCTTCCTTCTCCGCTCTGCACACAGCAGCCTCTTCCTTCTCCCCTCTGCACACAGCATCCTCTTCCTTCTCCCCACTGCACACAGCATCCTATTCATCCTCCTTTTTGCACACAGCAGCCTCTTCCTTCTACTGTCTGCACACAGCAGCCTCTTACTTCTCCCCTCTGTACACAGCAGCCCATTCATCCTCCTTTTTGCACACAGCAGCCTCTTCCTTCTCCCCTCTGCACACAGCAGCCTCTTCCTTCTCCCCTCTGCACACAGCAGCCTATTCATCCTCCATTTTGCACACAGCAGCCTCTTCCTTCTCCCCCCTGCACACAGCAGCCTCTTTGTTCTCCCCACTGCACACAGCAGTCTTTTCCTTCTCCCCTCTGCACACAGCAGCCTATTCATCCTCCTTTTTGCACACAGCAGCCTCTTCATCCTCCTTTTTGCACACAGCAGCCTCTTCATCCTCCCCACTGCACACAGTAGCCTATTCATCCTCCTTTTTTCACAAAGCAGCATTTTCATCCTCTTTTTTGCACACAGCAGCCTCTTCCTTCTCCCCTCTGCACACAGCAGCCTCTTACTTCTCCCCTCTGTACACAGCAGCCCATTCATCCTCCTTTTTGCACACAGCAGCCTCTTCCTTCTCCGGGATTGGCATCCGCACTGTCGCAGCTACAGCCACAAAATTTTGCACACTCACACTTCTGGACCCTAAGAGCGTCATAGGCTATGTTTTGAGGGGAAATTTTAACCCCGCGGTTTACAGTTATTCACCAAAAAACCTGCCTCCATTAAAGCGAATGGAGCTGGGAGCCACAGTGCAGCCAGAACTTCAGAAGAATGCGCAGCCACGCCCTTATATGGAATGTTGGCGTGTCACAATGCAGCCAGGGAAAGAGACAGACACAGACAGGGAAAGAGGCAGACACAGGGTAAGAAACAGACATAGACAGGGTAAGAGACAGACACAAAGAGACAGACTGACAGGGAAAGAGACAGACAGGGAAAGAGAGTGAAAGAGAGAGACAGGTTAAGAGACAGACACAGACAGGTAAAGTGACAGACACAGACAAAGAGACAGAGACAGACACAGGGAAACAGACAAACAGGGAAAGAGAGGGAAAGAGACAGACAGGGTAAGAGAAAGACAAAGACAGGTAAAGAAACAGACAAAGAGACAGACAGGGAAACAGACAGAGGGAAAGAAGGAAAGAGACAGACAGAGAAAGAGAAGGAACGAGACAGACAGGGAAAGAGGGAAAGAGACAGACAGGGAAAGAGACAGACAGGGAAAGTGACAGAGATGGATAGACAGACAGGGAAAGTGATAGATAGACAGACAGGGAAAGCGATTGAGACAGACGGAGAAAGAGACAGAGACAGTCAGAGACAGACAGGGCAAAAGACAGACAAAGAGATTGAGAGAGAGACAGAGAGATATATACAGAGGGGGAGACAGACAGAGAATGGGAGAGAAACAGAGAGACAGTTACTATCCCGGGCGTTAATACATTCTATTTATACATTCTATCCCGGGAATGCTAATACATTCTATTTTTTTAACAACAGTATTAACCCGGGCGAAGCCGGGTATACAGCTAGCACATTTATATACACACACACTTACACACACACACACACACACATGCACACACATACACATGCACACACACTCAGCTTTATACAGTATATTAGATTTTTTGCTCGGTAATAAAACTATACTTCTGTCTTTCTCCGGCACTGCACATTTATTTCGCACATCAGTACCTTTTTGCAGTCAAAACAAGGAAAACACATTTCAATATGGTAAGAATGTTATGGAGGTATAAAATAAAATTGTACGAATATAAAAGCAGAACGAATGTAGAAAAAAATAAATAAAAACAAAATAATCTTGCAATGTGCCTGTGTTATGATGCTGGGTAAGAAAAGCCAACGAACAAACATAAAGCCGGCGTCTGCATACACAAACGTTTGTACTGTCGGCATTAAACAATAAAAGCCCCTTTTACTTAGAGAGAAGATTCCCGGTGGCTACGAAGGGACATTTCCGTTGATTAGGAAGCTGCTGGCGATATTGGTAAAATAAGATACGCCAGAAAAAAAAAAGGTGACGGCCACACGCGTATATGGAATTTAATGAAGACATTAAAAGAAGAGAAGCGGTTACATTGTGAGAAATGAGGATTCCGCGCGGCCGTTCCGAGTCCAATCTTAAGCCGCCGTCTTCAGGCTCTTTTCTGTATTTCCCGAATAAAACTATTACCATTCCAAAGAGCGCTAATGTTTTATTGCCCCACCCCCAACCCCATCGGGGATAAATTGTCAATATCCTTCCTGCACAATTAATATTCACCAGAAACCCCTTTATATTGGCTGCGGGCAGGTGAGCAAATGAGTTTTTAATGCACAATATTTAAGGGAAAAAAAAGGTAATTGTACGAGAAATATGTAAACCGCCTGTCTGGAGCCGGTAATAATGGCGGAAACTGACAACTGCTGCATTTGGGGATGGACGGGGTCAATAAATAAGCACTTTTAATGGTCTTACAAACAGCCGGTACTGTCCGACCTTTCACCGTTCTCGTCTTATTACTGTCATATGCTTGTTACTCCATCTAAATCATTCAAGGAGGTCAACGCCGCTTGTGGATTTCTTCGTAATCAACACCGACCCACTGACCCGGAGTCGGCATGGTAGGCGCTTAGAGAAATCACTAAATTTACAGGCATTGTGTATCATGTGCATCCCTACCTGCTTCAAAACCCAATAGTCAAAACACATCAGATAAATAATAATATAATAATTATTTTTATTTATATAGCACCAAACATATTCCGCAGCATTTTACAATTCAGAGGGGAATCGAAGTGGAATGTTTCTCAATACTCGTCTATAAGAGATGAAATCTCCAGGTGCCACCTGACAACACATTTTTGGATATAATAATATATCAAAATACAGCAGTCCGGCTAGCTCAGTTGGTAGAGCATGAGACTCTTAATCTCAGGGTCGTGGGTTCCAGCCCCACGTTGGGCGCCATTTGTTAAGGGGGACATAATTTTACGGTGATGCAATCCAAGTTATGCATCTACACTTTAATTTCATCTGCATGCAAATCATCTGAGTCATTTGTCAGTAGCATGCTATCTCATTCATCCAGAGACCACTGATGTACACAGATCTAGGTTGAACATATGACTGGTTTAATTACGGAAGTTCACATACATTTAAAGAAATCAGTTGGCTAGGAGCCAAGAAGACGTAACACGTCTCCTATTGGGTAAACGACAAAAAGAGCTTATTCTGAGATATACTGTGTATGTATATGTGTTTCCTCATTTATGTTAAGCTAATATAAGTCAGCATGATTCACTTATCACATGGAAGTCCCAGAATGTCTGGTGAGTCTTATGATGTCTGCTGAATATAGGTGTGGTACATAGTGCAGGTGCCATTTTAAGTCCTGCTTTTTGGATATCTTCATATAATTCTTATTACTCATAACAGTTCATAATCATGTCCATAACACAGGGAGGAGGGACACTGAGGAGCATTGTGCATCATGCGCATCCCTGCCTGCTTAAAAATCCAATAATCAAACACATAAGATGAATAGAAAAGGAATATTTTTCAAAACTTCACTAAAAGTACTGAGCAGTTAGAGATCTCAGCAGCAGCAGGGAGGAGGGACACTGAGGAGATGTCAATCAGACTAGATGGACAGAGATTCAACAGCAGCAGAGAGGAGGGACACTGAGGGGATGTCAATCAGACTAGATGGACAGAGATTCAACAGCAGCAGAGAGGAGGGACACTGAGGGGATGTCAATCAGACTAGGTGGACAGAGATTCAACAGCAGCAGAGAGGAGGGACATTGAGGAGATGTCAATCAGACTAGGTGGACAGAGATTCAACAGCAGCAGAGAGGAGGGACACTGAGGGGATGTCAATCAGACTAGGTTGACAGAGATTCAACAGCAGCAGAGAGGAGGGACACTGCGGAGATGTCAATCAGACTACGTGGACAGAGATTCAACAGCAGCAGAGAGGAGGGACATTGAGATGTCAATCAGACTAGGTGGACAGAGATTCAACAGCAGCAGAGAGGAGGGACACTGCGGAGATGTCAATCAGACTAGGTGGGCATAGATTCAGCAGGGAAGAGGGACACTGAGAGGTGAATCAGACTAGATGGGCAAAGATTCAGCAGGGAGGAGGGACACTGAGGAGCTTTGTGTATCACGACCTACTTGAAAACTCAAGAGTCAAACACATAGGATGAATAGAAGAGGAATGTTTCTCAATTCTCATCTATATGATGATAAAATCTCCAGGTGCCACCTGAATAGCCAAAGCAAAAACCCATTTTGAAGGCAAATAATACATCAACATACTGCTAAAATTCTGAGCTTTCAATACAAAGAGAAATGGGCATTGACGTTGCTGATTGCACAATAAAGCGGATTTCTCACCAGATTTCGTAATAGCGACTTCATACATTATGAAATAGGTCTCTCAGACCTGATGAGGCCAGTTTACTTACTTTGAAAATCCCTTTCAGAATGGCTGTATAATCCTTTTTGATAGAGTAAACTTAATCATCTCCTAGTATATACAAAAAAAAGATGGTGTGCCAGCACGCTGTGTATTGGAACAATCCAGGGTGCATGGAGCCACAGTATGACCGGACAGACAATAGTCAGGAAAATGTCGAAGAGGTTTGGTTCCGGCTTCTGAATAAAATGATTGTTCTTGATTTAGAATTACAAAAAGTAAAAAATTCCCGTCTTGTGGTACATGGCGAAAAGACATGGAAGGTTTTGCATTTCGAGCGCTATCCTGTGTTCTTGACAATCTTTTTATGGCTTTTTATGAAATTGCTACATAATTGAATTATAGTGGAGTAATGCTGATTTACTCAGCAACCTGGCAGGGTCGCATCCCCAGTCTATGGCTAAGAGAGGCACTATGTATTTAAGGCACCCACCCATTAGGGGACGTGCCTGAGCTCATATGATAATGCCCAAACCGCTGAACCTGCAGCCGGAAGAACATAAGGAGCACAGGTCTCCGGCCGCTCTATGCTCACCATTGACTATTTTAGGAGCATTTTAAGGCTCTGGCTGTTACCTCTTTGGCAGACTGGATTGCCATACAGGATTTGTTTTCTTACTGTCTGTGTTTAGTCTTTGGCTCGAGGCACAGTGGACTTGGTTATGGATTGCAGTAGCTTACTGGATAACGAGCCAAAAAAACTGGTTTACCCAGTACACAGTGGCACAATACATACAGAACGCGTGCCAAATAATTCTGTAGGGAGGTGAAGGTCTGACTTTTCAGGCAAAACTTTGACACCTCTTTACAACTCCACTTCTTGTCTAACAAAGTACTTTATTTTGAAGAGGAATAAGTATGACTGATCAATGCACCGATGTAACATCAAAGGGACAAAGTCTAATCATAGTCCCATCTTCATTAAAGCACCACCACTTTGTTTTTCAGCGCTGTAGTGGGATTTTAAATCTAAGCCCCCAATATTATATGCACTTTCCATCATTTTCATGCTTTTTCGGCATTGCTCCGGTCCCGTTGTGCCATCTTGTGCTTGTAACGTCTGACTGGCCGGAAGTCAAAAGTTTTGCCACCAGTTCTCAATGAAATTCTATGAGAGCCAGAAGGAGGCTCTCATAGACTTGTAGTGAGTTGTGACCTCCATGAAACACTGGAGTTGACAGCAATTCACAGACAGATGGAGACCAACAGGAGCTCCAGTGATAAATGAAGACCACAACAGATAAGTATAATAAAGGAGGCAAGGAATTTAAAGCACCAATCCAAAGGAGCAATAAAAAAAAACCTCTTTGGCGTGGTGCTTTAACATACACAAAACACTATACAGTGCAGGTGTATCACAGGGTCAGCAGCATGTAATGTCGTTGTGCTCCAACTCTGCAATTAGTTGCCCGTGTCGTACAAAGTCGTTTACCCCCCTGTCACACGCACTTACCCCCCAGGCGACGTCGCTGTGGGCGGTGAACATCTTCCTGAAGGGGGAGGGACGTTCGGCTTCACAGCGACGTCACACGGCTGCCGGCCAAAAGAAGCGGAGGGGCGGAGATGAGCGGGACGTAACATCCCGCCCACCTCCTTCCTTCCGCATAGCCGGCAGGACGCAGATAAGCAGTGTTCATCGTTCTTGGGGTGTCACACAGAGCGACAAGTGCTGTCACGGGAACGATGAACAACCGGATTTTTTTAAAGTGAGCGACGTGTCAACGATGAACGAGAAGGTGAGTATTTCTGCTCGTTCACCGTCACACGTAGTGGTCACATGCTACGATATATCAGACGATGCCGGATGTGCGTCACTAACGACGAGACCCCGACGACACGTCACCTGATATATCGTACCGCGTGACGCCCGCATAAGGCAGCTCTCAGTCCTTACTAAGGGCAGATGCACATCAGCCTCTTCATCCTTCCTGCACACATCAGCCTCTTCATCCTCCTTTTTGCACACAGCAGCCTCTTTTTTCTCCCCTCTGCACACAGCAGCCTCTTCCTTCTCCCCTCTGCACACAGCAGCCCAGCAGCCTATTCATCCTCCTTTTTGCACACAGCAGCCTTTTCATCCTCTCTTTTGCACACAGCAGCCTCTTCCTTCTCCCCTCTGCACACAGCTGCCTCTTCCTTCTCCCCTCTGCACACAGCTGCCTCTTCCTTCTCCCCTCTGCACACAGCAGCCTATTCATCCTCCTTTTTGCACACAGCAGCCTTTTCATCCTCTCTTTTGCACACAGCAGCCTCTTCCTTCTCCCCTCTGCACACAGCTGCCTCTTCCTTCTCCCCTCTGCACACATCAGCCTCTTCATCCTCCTTTTTGCACACAGCAGCCTCTTTTTTCTCCCCTCTGCACACAGCAGCCTCTTCCTTCTCCCCTCTGCACACAGCAGCCCAGCAGCCTATTCATCCTCCTTTTTGCACACAGCAGCCTTTTCATCCTCTCTTTTGCACACAGCAGCCTCTTCCTTCTCCCCTCTGCACACAGCAGCCTCTTCCTTCTCCCCTCTGCACACAGCAGCCTATTCATCCTCCTTTTTGCACACAGCAACCTTTTCAGCCTCCTTTTTGCTCACAGCAGCCTCTTCCTTCTCGCCTCTGCACACAGCAGCCTATTCATCCTCCTTTTTGCACACATCAACCTTTTCAGCCTCCTTTTTGCTCACAGCAGCCTCTTCCTTCTGCCCACAGTACACAGCAGCCTATTCATCCTCCTTTTTGCACACAGCAGCCTCTTCATCCTCCTTTTTGCACACAGCAGCCTATTCCTTCTCCCAACTGTACACAGCAGCCTATTCCTTCTCCAAACTGTACACAGCAGCCTATTTATCCTCCTTTTTGCACACAGCAGCCTCTTCATCCTCCTTTTTGCACGCAGCAGCCTCTTCCTTCTCCCCTCTACACACAGCAGCCTCTTCATCCTCCTTTCTGTAAACAGTAGCCTGTTCATCCTCCTCTAAACACAGCTTTATCTTTCTAAGGGATTAAAAAAATTCAGAAGTTTGTCCAAAAAAGTGCATTTTTACTCAGATGCTACGTTTTGATCGCCTGTTATTGCTTTTGCGCAAAATTTGCAGTGACCAAAAAACGTAATTTTGTCATTTGGATTTTTTTGCTGCTACGCCGTTTGCTAATCAGATTAATTGATTTTATATTTTAACAGATCGGGCATTTCTGAAAGCGGCGATACCAAGTATGTGTATATTTTTTTGTTTTTCTAACCCTTTAATTTTCAATGTGGCAAAAGGTGGGTGATTTGGACTTTTAGGTTTTTTATTTTTTTAATTCTTTTTTACTTTTTTTTATTTCACTAATCCCTCTAGGGAACTATAAGGCTATGTGCACACGCTGCGTTTTTTTGAAGCTGCGTTTTTGTGCGTTTTTGGCCGCTAAAAACGCACAAAAACGCACCTGCGTCGAAAAAACGAGGCAAAAAACGCACGCGTTTTGCCGCGATTTGGTGCGTTTTTTTGCTGCGTTTTGCTGCGTTTTTGCTCACTGCGTCCTTATGCGTTTTTTATCAGTGAACAAAAAAAAAAAAGGTCTGATGTCATTTCCTTCTTCAATGTGTTCTTCATTCTCCACTGCAGAACTACAAGGCTCAGCATCCTCGATCCAATAGTGTATGCAGGACAGCAGACAGCAGCTGTCGAACTATAAGGCTCAGCATCCTCCATCCAATAGTGTATGCAGGAGAGCAGACAGCAGCTGTCGAACTACAAGGCTCAGCATCCTCCTTCCAGGACTGTATGCAGGATTTCTTTGCCCCCCCAAAAAAAAAAAATGACGTGAGCTTCGCCATATTTTTGTATGCTAGCCGGGTACAGCAGGCAGGTACGGGCTGCCCCCAACCCCCAGCTGCCTATTTGTACCCGGCTGGGAACCAAAAATATAGGGAAGCCCTTTTTTTTTAAATTATTTCATGAATTTCATGAAATAATTTTAAAAAAAAAATGACGTGAGCTTCGCCCCATTTTTGAGTCCAGCCGGGTACAACTAGGCAGCTGGGGATTGGAATCCACAGTGCAGGGTGCCCATGCTTTCTGGGCACCCCCGCTGTGAATTGCAGTCCCGCAGCCACCCCAGAAAATGGCGCTTTCATAGAAGCGCCATCTTCTGGCGCTGTATCCAACTCTTCCGGCTGCCCTGATGCCGGGTGGCTAGCCAGGTAATAATGGAGTTAGGGCTAGCTGTATATTATCAGCTAGCCCTAAGCCCGAAATTCATGGTGTCACGCCAATATTAGACATGGCCACCATGAATTTCTAGTAAAGATAAAAAAAAAACACAACACAGAAAAATATTTTTATTAGAAATAAAACACAACACAATTAGTGACTCCATCTTTATTGAAATAAAGAACCCCCCTCCGCAGTAATCCTGGGTCAGGGTCCCGCGCCGTCCAATCAGGATCCAATATCATCTGATCGGTTTGCTGGAAGGCAAAGCGATCAGATGATGTGTCAGGATCAAGTGCCTGAATCCCATCACACATCAGCTGATTGTATAAAAGCCGATTATACAATCAGCAGATGCATCAGTAGAAAAAAAAAAAAAAAAAAAATAATACTCACTTATGTGCTGAATTACCGGCAGCTCCCGGAGCGATGGGGCGGGAGTCTGATCCTGTCCGATCGCTGCAGCAGCTGCCGGTAATCAGGGATGAAGTCTCCTGACGCATCCGCTGATACCGGCCGGGCGCCCGCGTCAGCCCGAGACTCGATCAGCTGATGCGTCAGGTGACTGCATCAGGTGATCCATCGCCAGGTCCTGCAAGCAAGGTCCTGCCCCGGGGAGACTGCACACAGCCGGAGCGGGAGCGGCGATACCGTGACAGGAGCTGGAAGCGGGCATGGCACCGCGAGGCTGCAGACAGGTGAGTATAACTTTTTTTTTTTTTATTCTACTGTTAACTTTTGTTTTCGCAGCCGCTTCCACCTCCTGCCTGTACATGGCGCCGCACGGCAGCATACATGCACAGGACGGGAGATGGACGCGGCGGTGACGGTACCGGGAGGATTCATGCTTCTGTCTATACTGACAGAAGGAATCCTCTTCCTGTACATGTCACTTTACTACCCACCTCCTGCGCTTATAGCTGCGTTTTTGGTCTTAGAAACGCACCAAAACGCAGCTATTTGCGTTTCTCATTGCGTCTTTCAACATCCCATTGAACTCAATGGATGAAAAGCGCAGTGAAAAACGCGGGAATAATTGACATGCTGCGTTTTTGTGGTCACCACAAAAACGCAGCTGAAAAAAAACGCTGTGTGGGGAAAGCAAAAATGAAAACTCATAGACTTTGCTGGGGAAGCAAAGTCATGCAGTTTTGAGGCCAAAAACGCACCCGAAAAACGCGCAAAAACGCCGAGAAAAACGCACCGTGTGCACATAGCCTAAGGATCAGCAGTCTGATCGCTCATTCATTTCTGTTGATCACAGCTACACAGCTGTGATCACCAGAAATGCTCATCTCTTGTAACCGAGGGTGCTCTGTGGCTGTTACAGGAAGTGAGTCATGTGAGCTACAGGAGTCATCAAATGACCCTATACTACTATGGCAACAATCGGCTCCCTGTGATCACCGATGGAGGGGGGTAAGTGCACGTTTCTCACTGCAGGCATTTAAATTGCGCTGATACTGTTTGACAGCGCGATTTAAGGGGTTAACAGGCATGAGTGGATCAAGGATCCACCCGTGCCTGCGAGGCACACATGTCAGCTGTTCAAATCAGCTGACATGTGCAGGAATCATTGCCGGCTCACTGCAGCAGCCAGAGGTGATTACCCCTTTTTGATTTAGGACGTACCAGTACATCATCGGTTGTTAAGGAGTTTTTAAAAATAAAAATTTCTCCACCTTCTCCATTCTGTCAGTCCATGAAAATCAGACCACACACAGGTGTCATCCGGTCTTATTTTTCTTATGGACCCATAGACTTCCATGGCTGAGTGTGATCCGATATATGGAGGCAAATTGTGTATCCTGCGATTTTTTCCTTGGACAAATTTGGACAAGCACGGAGACACAGACACACATAAAACCATTAAAATCAATGGGCTTGCGCACACCTCCGTGTTTCGACACTGACCGTGTGTCCATGTGCTCCACACGGCGACATGTCCGTTTGCTGCCGGCAGCACGAATGTCACATGGACCGCACACTGATGTTATGCATGTAGGAAACACGTCACTGAGAAATAAATGTATTTTTATACATACCTGTCTCTGGAGCTGTTGTTGCTTCTGGGTCACACTCATTATGCCACATGAATATTCACTGCACTAACTGTGGACCCAGAAGCAAATGTGACAGCAGTACCGGAGACAGGTAAGTATACCAGTTCATGCCGTCCGTGTACTTTCCGGATGTCCCACGGAACACACACACGCAGACGGACATTCGTACCTACACCACGGATAGTGCAAAATGTTTGTTTTTTGCATGGATGTGTGAAGGGATCTAACTGTGTGAGCTTTTGGGATCCAGTACAATAACCTGTAATACTTGCACAATGTGATGCAAGACACTATAAGCAGTATGAATAGAAGGGTAGTCAGACAAGCCGGGACCATAAGCCAGGGGGTAACTTATAAGATTCAGGGAGCAGACAGAGACGTGGTCAGGAAGAGGTCTGAGGTCAGAAGCCGAGAGGTAACGTATAATGTTCATGGAACAGACAGAAACGTGGTCAGGAAGAGGTCTGAGGTCAGAAGCTGGGAGGTAAGGTATAAGGTTAAGGGAGCAGACAGAGACGTGGTCAGGAAGAGGTCCAAGGTCAGAAGTCGTGAGGTAATGTATAAAGTTAAGGGAGCAGACAGAGACGTGATAAGGAAGAGGTCTGAGGTCAGAAGCTGGGAGGTAATGTGTAAGGTTCAGGGAGCAGACAGAGACGTGGTCAGGAAGAGGTCCGAGGTCAGAAGTCGGGAGGTAATATATAAGGTTCAGGCAGCAGACAGAAACATGGTCAGGAAGAGGTCCGAGGTCAGAAGCCAAGATCAGAACACTTACACAGGAGCCAAGAACACACTGAGCAAACAGGAACTATGACTGGCGAACTGCAGACAGCGCAAGCCCAGTAAAGAAACAGAGCAGTCACCAGGCACGAGGCGCATCTGTGAAGGCACCTCCCAAAACCAGCGTGGACCCTAGTGCCAAAAGACAACCTGTCAGCAAGTGCACAAGACACATAGCAGAGTATTATCAATTGCAAAATGCTCTGCACAGCGGAGCCGTGACAAAATTATTCCACATACAAAATGCTCTGCGGAAACGTGACACACCAAATCCATAAAGCTAATAATGGCATTTACTGTTATATTCCCATTTGTTCGTACATAATGTAGAAATGTGCTTCTTCCTGATGTCTTTTCCCCTTGTGTCTTTTGAGCACCGGATTAGTTATATTTAATTCCTAGCCTAATATACATTCTATTCCCTTAAGGTAAAAGTGTAGCTGAGGAGCTATTTACGCTTCCTATTTGAATGCATAAACTCTTTACATAAATGCCGTCAGGTCTTCAGCGTTCCAGCCGTTTTCGTGCTATTTAGTGTCATTTTTTTTATTACTGTTTTACAATAACAGTGCCAAGTGCCTTTGTGGCTTGTCGTATAGGAAATGTAATTCTAAACTTCATTACCTGCACCGGTAAAGCTCGCCGTCTGCCGTCCATACAGGAGTGCACGACATGATGGCCGCAATGATGCCCCCAGAGAGGGAATAAACAGAAATATTGGCTATGGCTGGGTACTGCATGTCTGCCCCTATTGATATACATTGCTCCTACACAGCACGGGTGACGCAGCGGAGCTGTGCAGCTCCAAAACTGAGCCAATACTGGGGTGTCACGGCCTCACTGATCAGACATTGATAACCTATACTAAGGATAGGCCATTTAAAAGTGCCAGACCACACCTTTAAATGCCTATTTTTACATAGTTACATAGTGAGTGGTGTGTTATGAATTTGCTAAAGCAAAAAAACCTGTAGAAACCTGTAGAAAAGCATCATTTTGTTGCTCATCCTTCTCACATTACATCCACTTTTGGAGCACATCAGTCTAGGATGATAGAAACCAATGGGCTACAGACCAGGCAGCCGCTATGGGGCCTGTGAGTCGGGGAGGGCCCAGTGCCAGTGCCAACACCGGACCCCTCCTGCCCAAAATCACACTTTCAACTGTATCGTCATCGCGGATGCTGATACAGTTGAAAGCAATGACGGTAGCATAAGCGGAGCGCTCCATCCTCGCTCATTCTCCCACTGCATCCGAGATCTGACAGCTCAGCACAGAGGGCGCAATGATGTCACTACAGCGCTGTGTCATAATAATGCTCCATGCCAAGACTAGAGCAGCTGGGGACCAAGGAGAGATGAGTATTTACTGGCAATAATACTATATGGAAGACCTGGGCAGTGTATTCTACTATATGGAGGTGCATTATACTATAGGGACTGTGGGGTACATTATAGTATATGGAGGACTATGTAGGATGCATTATGAAATTTGGAGGACTATGCGTGCATTATAATATATGGAGGACTATGGGGTACATTATACTATATGTAGGACTGTGGGGTGCATTATACTATATGTAGGACTGTGGGGTGCATTATACTATATGGAAGACTATGGATACATTATACTATATGGAAGACAATGTGGGGCCCATTATACCATATGGAGGACGATAGGGATGGATTATACTATATGGAGGAATATGTGGGGCCCATTATACTTTAGGAGGACTATATGAGATGCATTATACTATATAGAGGACTATGGAGGGTGCATTATGAAATTTGGAGGACTATGGGTGCGTTATACTATATGGAGGACTATAGGGTGCATTATACTATATGGAGAACTATGGATACATTATACAATATGGAAGACAATGTGGCGTCAATTATACTATATGGAGCATGATGGGGGCCCATTATACTAACTGGAGGACTATGTGGAGACCATTATACTATATGGAAGACTATGGAGGGTCTCTTATGAAATTTGGAGGACTATGGGTGCATTATACTATATCGAGGATTATGGAGTACATTATACTATATGGAGAACTATGGATACATTATACTATATGGAAGACAATGTGAGGCCCATTATACTATATGGAGGACGATGGGGGGTGCATTATACTATATGGAGGACGATGGGGGGTGCATTATACTATATGGAGGACGATGGGGGGTGCATTATACTATATGGAGGACTATGTGGAGCCAATTATACTATATGGAGGACTATGTGGGATGCATTATACTATATGGAGGACTATGTGGGATGCATTATACTATATAGACTATGGCATGCATTGTACTATATGGAGGACTATGGAGGGTGCATTATGAAATTTGGAGGACTATGGGTGCGTTATACTATATGGAGGACTATAGGGTACATTATACTATATGGAAGACATTATACTATATGGAGGGCGATGGGAGGTGCATTATACTATATGGAGGAATATGTGGGGCCCATTACTATATAGAGGACTATGTGGGATGCATTATACTATATGGAAGCCAATGGAGGTCCATTTATACTATTTGGAAATCTATGTGGGATCATTATAATATCCGTCATCCATCCTGAGCCCACCATTTAGGGCACCTCTTGTACTTACCAGCCCAGGCAACGTCATGATATCACATGAGACCTAATGACTCGGTGTCATGATGTCATGGACTATTAAGTGTCCAGGATGCCAGGCCGTGGATGCAAATTCCCAAAAAATGGACACAGCCGAGGTCCGGCTACCACACTGCACCAGAATAGATACAGGACGAAGACTTTTTTCCTCAACTCTATAGACTTTATAAAATATTATATAAATGTTGATTGAAGGATTATTAACTATTACAATTTCTAATACTGTACAGTAAGTCGATAAAATGCTCCTCTTACAGATCCGGCCGGGGGACTATATAGAATATTAAATAAGGAAATTGCAATTTATGCAGATTTTGCAATACCTGTTACTTAATAGAGATACACCTGGCTCTTTTTTCACTTTACACTTTCCCAGCCCTCGGGGGACACCATTACTGAAGTGTGTCAACAAGTTCAGAATTTGTGGTAGGAAATTTGTCACAAGGTGAAGAAACACTATAAGCTGGTTACAAGGATGATTTACTGGTGGTGACAGTACAACAATACCGATAAGTCAGGCATTAGTATCAGAGCTGCATTCAACCATGTGGGCAGTGCTAGTGTCACGCTAGGTACGAGGAAGTACCAAGCGAGTGGCGAAAGGGAAGAGGACCTCTGCGTCTAGGTAAGGAGGAGATGGTGACACCTGACCAAACCCTGCCGCTGGTCCCTGGGGTCCCTCACCACCCTAGCTAGGTTGCGCACCTATGCGCTGGGCCGGATACCTGACCCTAGATATCCCTAATGCTGAGCCTTAAATAAGGAATGGATGGGATGAGCTCTTCGTCAACTCCACTAAACAATAGAGAAGACACAAGGAGGACACACAGGACACACAGGGGGGAAAAAGCATGAACTACTTATCCACAGATGACTCAGGCAGAAGTTCAGCAAAGTTTCAGCAACAATACTACAGATAAGAGCAAGCCACCTGCTTGCAACCAGAGCTAGAATGAACTGAATAATATCATCAGCACCAGTCCAGGGAAGAAGGGAGTATTAACGCTCCAAGAGAATACATGATCAGCAGCTCGGTGGAAGTTGAGCTCCTACTGGGTCCAAAAGGGGGAGAGATGAAATCCAGCAGAAAAAGCTACCTATACCAATGAATAAAACAGGTGAGGACAGAATGTGGAACCATAATAATCATATATACTGATGTGACGCCCTGGACTAGCCAGGTAGTCACAGGTAGGCCCTTGCACAAACACCCGTCACCTCCCTCAGGATTTGATGTCCACACTAGGGGGCGGAGCCAGGCAGTTGGCCACGCCCACCGAGGAATTCACAGGTCCTGAGGCAGGAAAAATCAGTTGGAGTGGAGGAGTCAAGTGCAAGTGCAGAGGAAGACCTCCAGAACTACAGGTGTCTGGGTCGGAGCCCAGTCACCTCTGGCTAGGAGGCAGACGGTGGTCTCAGCCTGCAGGAACCGGGGAGACGGCCCGGTGGAACCGTAAGGGACCGGGACAGGGTAGTGGCCCGCCGGAACCGAACCGGGGAACCGACCGGAAGCCGGAGCACAGAGGGGGTACTCAGACCTTGAAAAGCGGTCCCGAAACTACCGGACCCCGTTAATTAACTGATTGAGGTCTGGACTCTAGATCAATCCCACCCAAGTCCCGAAAGAAGACAACAGCCCACCGAGAGGGATAAACACCACCGCGGTGGTGCCTACATTCACCACAACCCGTGGGTGGCGTCACGAACTCTAACCCAAAAACCCCCTTCAAAGTGCCAGCCCCTTTCAGAGCAAAGTGACCCCCGGGCCGGAGGCGCTCGAGCCACCGACACACGAGCCCGGATCCGAGCGGCTCGGCTGCAGCTGAGCGCGGGGCAGTACACTGACTACACCCCAAATGAATGCCGTACCACTATACCAATGAATACTAACAGCAGGAACAATGGACAGTCAGGGAGCATTCTGCGCAGCCAAACGCTGTGACCTTCTATAGCCAGGAACCACATGACTGTCTGTGATCCGTGACACATCCGTGACAGCTAGTGAGCTGATGGTCACGGGTGAAAAAAAATCATACAAGTCTATGATGAAGTTGTAAATTTCCCCAGAGGGTGTGAATACACCTCTCTAGGGTGAGGAAATGTCACCCTGCAATATGTCCTAACTTCACCCCCAAGAGAAAGCAGAATGTAATTGTTTGTTACAAAACTGAGAACCTGCTCTACCGCCATGTTATCTTGAATATTTCTCCCCTCAGGCTCAATCAGACATGGCATCTCCTTTTTCGGCCATCTTGGTCTTCCTTATTCTGAAGCCGCGGTGCATGACACAACTACGTCATACACACACGGCGGCATTGAGGTGCTGCGCAGGCGCACTTTGATCTGCCCTGCTTAGGGCAGATCAAATTATTGTAGTGCGCCTGCGCAGGACCTCAATGCCGGCGAGTGTGTATGACGTAGTTGTGTCATGCACCGCGGCTTCAGAATAAGGAAGACCAAGATGGCCGAAAGAGGAGATGCCGGTCCCGGAGAACGGCGCCACCCATCCGACTGTTGTGCACCAGAGCGACCTTTTAGGTGAGTATTAGAAAGTGTTTTTTTTTGTTTTACACAGCGGCCTGGGACCACCTAATTCCTGGGAACCTACAGCAGTGCCCGGCCATACCAAAGCCGAATATCAGAACAGGCGTCACAAACTCTTCATTTACTTTATATTTCCTTTCTCTCCTTTTTAAATATTATTTTTACTCCCCATTACAAAAAGTCCGTCGCTTGCGCCTGGTACGGCCACATCACCTCGGTGACATCAGAGGTCTTCGGGATGGCACACATGCACAACTCCTAACCATTCATTCTTAAAGGCACTCAACTGATCTTCTGCACACCCATTAGAATGAGTGGAGCTGCAGCTGTCACGCTAGGTATGGGGAAGTACTAAACGGGTACTAAGAGGGTGACGAAAGGTAACGGAAGGGGACCCCTGCATCAAGGGAACAGGGAGATGGGGACCCCTGACCAAACCTATTACTAGTCCCTGGAGTCCCTCACTACCCAAGATAGGTTCCGCACCTATGCGCCAAGCCGGATAACTGATCCTAGCTATTCCTAGTGCTGGACTCTAAATAGGAAATGGGTGGGATGAGCTCTTCATCAACTCCACTAAATCCTCAATGAAGTCACAGGGGGGAAAAGGCATGAACTACTTATCCACAGATGATACAGGTAGAAGTTCAGCAAGCTTCAGCAACGATACTAAAGATGAGAGCAAGCCACCTGCTTGCAACCAGAGCTAAAATGAACTAATAATATCATCAGCACGAGTCCAGGGAAGAAGGGAGTATTTAAGCACCAAGAGAATAAGAAAAGATCAGCAGCTGGGTGAAGTCGAGCTCCTGCTGGGTCTAACTTATTCCAGTTATCTGTTCTGAAGAATCCTGATGACCCCAACCCCTTTCCTCCATGCCATAACTCTTTGAAAGTGTATCCCACATCTAGCCCATGTAACTTTCTGGAAAATCTTGTTCACAGAGCGTACAGGAGTCTCCCACAAAGTTTCCAAGTTAATTCTTGCTTTTTCCAGAAGAAAAGGATCCACCAAGCCACCCAAAATAGTTAAAAAGTAGCTATCATTCCAAATCACTTTGACTATTATAGGGCCTACAAAATTCTGTATATACCCTGTTTCCCCGAAAATAAGACAGTGTCTTATATTAATTTTTGCTCCCAAGGATGTGCTAGGTCTTATTTTCAGGGGATGTGTTATTTTCCCACAGAGAAGAGTTCACATTAATTGTTGAACAAAAAAAATGAACATTTATTAGATACTGTACAATAGTTGTCATCACAAACCTGCATAAACAGACAAACTGTGAATCCTATCAAGAATTTCTTGTTAATACCATTATTTCCATGTACAATGTGCTCCGGTGTTCTGTTTGGCGGGCATACTTCCAAACAAAAACTTTGCTAGGTCTTACTTTCAGGGGAGGCCTTATATTTAGTAATTCAGCATTCTACTAGGTCTTATTTTCAGAGGATGTCTTATTTTCAGGGAAACAGGGTAGGTGTCATAAGTGTGTCATGGCCTGAAGCAATCTCGGGGGGATCTGGGATCAGAAGATCAAAACATGTTGTGGATTGCAGATCCACTTTAGTGCCCGCTCGTCGATTACCCTGAGTTAAAGTAAGTTTTATTCCAACCGGTTCTGAAGGGGTAAAGATTCATCTGTATCCTGCAGTAATTTAACACTTAGTTGTAACTTCAACTGCAGACAGTCCCTTCTACTATTAACATCCGCTCCTCACTTCTCTCTATGGCGGCTATAGCTCATATCTATGCTGTCCATTTCGAAGGAGCCAGTCTCTGGAGAAGCTGAGGTGTCGCTTCTGTTGCAGCTGAGAGGATCCTGCTGGAGAAGCTGTGGAGTGTTATTTTTTGGGTCCTTTCCCACCTGTTGGTCTTGGTATGAGAGTCCTCTCATACCCGTTGTGACACCTGCAGTCACATTGTGACAACAGGTGTGGTGTTTGGGTGTTGAAATCCCAATTGATCGGTGAAAACACTCCTCTGAAGTGTGCAGCTCCTGTATGAGCCCGCGCCCAGCGCCTACCTGTACACCACTCCCACACAGCGGTGTACGGAGATTAGAGTTTCAATGGATGCGGTACCCTACTTTGTAAGTGTGCTCATTCAAGAATTGCAATCCTCAGATTTTTGAATAGTCAGTGGGGGTTTCAGGACCTAGACACCCAACACACTGATCAGCAGCACTAGTTACTAGAGCTGAGAAAACAGATTTACAGGACCCTTGTCCACCAACCACATTGGTAGTCTATAGGGGCCAGATCAGAGTCTTCACCCTGCTCCCACCAGCTGGCATCGCTGATGATTCTTCTGATTAGTTAGTCCAACTGTCACGATGGGCCTGCAGATGTCACTCCAGGTACGAGAGGACTCACAGTAAGTGACTCAACATAGAGGAAACACCAAGGTAGCAATACAATGGAAGTCGCTGGTGCTAGGGAGAGGGGAGTGGGGTCACCTCGTAACACTCACCTACAGCTAATCCTTGTACTCCCTAATATCCCTACACAGGTATTTCTCCCTGTGCACCGTCACGTGCTTAGGTCCTCGATGGCCTTGAACTCATCTTAACTAGTTAAGGCAAGTGAGATGCTAGTCTCACCACTGCAATAAGACAACACAAGGTAGGTAAGGCAAACAGGTGGAGAAAGACAAAAAAAATAGCACTCCTGCAGGAACATCTGAGCTGCAGCAGAAGTGACACCTCAACTTTCTCCAGAGACTAGCTTCTTCAAAGTGGACAGCATAGGTATGAGCTATAGCCGGCATAGGGAGGAGTGAGAAGCTGGTATTTATAGCAGAAGGCAGTGGCTGCAGCTAAGGTTACAACTACCTGTTAGATCACTTCAGGATAGAAATGAACCTTAACCCCTTTAGTACCAGAAGGAATTAAATACACCCCAACTCAGGGCACTAAAATGGATCTGTGATCAACAATACGCTGTGACCTTCTGATCCCAGATCTTCCTGAGATCAAACCAGGCCGTGACACACTCATGACACCAACTCAATGTCATTGTTCCGGTGGGACGCACCTATGACGTAATGTTAAGCCTACTAATCAGAAAAGAGTTGCCGGCAAGTAGGAGGACGTCGAGGACTTTTGCACCTACTGTTTTGTCCACCGGACCAGTGTTCTTTAAATTGTTTTAGTCAAATTATAATAGTTTGAATCTAACAGAAATGTAAGAAAGAATCATGGGCTGTCACAACCTTGTTGTGATGTCTGTCACAAGGTGGCGCTAGACACACTTGTATGCAGTAAATTTAGAGGTAGTCAGACAGGCCAAGATCATAAACCAGGAGGGCACGACAGTACACGGGAGGCAGACAGAGACGAGGTCAAGATACAAGCCGAAGGTCAGGTTTCCAGGAGAGTATGTACAAAATACAGGGAGCAGGTGGGGACTTGGTCAGGAGGAAGTCCGAGGTCAGAAGCCAGGAAGTCACAACAGTCCGGAGTCAAGAGACCAATACCAGAACACTGAGCACCATGGCAGCCAACAGCAAAACTGAAAACCTTGAAACATGACTGGTGGTGTCCTGAGCTAACACGCTCCCTAATGAAGCAGAGCAATCACCGGGAATGAGAAGCATCAGCGAGAGCACCTCCCAGGACCAGTGTGAAACCCAGTGCTTATGAAACAACCCGCAAAATGCTCTGCACCATAGGCAACATACTGTATACTGGCTCTGCAGGAGAGCATAACAGAACGATACAGAACGTTCTGTACATCGGAATTGTGACACGTACCGGTATCTACATTAGGTGCCATATTATAACAGTGCAGCCGTCATTTTTCACGTCTTCCACAGGGCTGACACTTGTGCCGCAGGCTCTCAGTCTCTGCCCATCCCGTGTATATACATATATGTAAGGTATGAAACTTGTCTGAGCACGTCCATCCTACTTCATGGATTCTTTCATCACATTCCATTCAGAATTTGACAAGAAAAGCCTAAACTGCTAAGAAGTTGGCCGAAATTCACATCCGTGCAAGATAAACCAACTCCAATTGGAAGAAATGTGTTTAGTTATTGTGGTGGTGGCTCGGAGAAGGCCTCGGTCACAGCTCTGTGCTCCAGGCACTGTTACAATGAGTCGTGTAGGCAGATTGCAGCGACTCCAGTCCTCCCTCCCCTCCTTTGTAAAGACTTTGCAAGCGTCTGAATGAAATCAGTGTTAGAAAGCGATCAAGAAGATGACGGTGGAGATAGTTTTTCCAGCTCGGTTTGTTTGGTGAACCTCTTGGATTTGAGGTCTACGTAAGCAAACATTCTTGGACGATAATGAGATTCGAGGGACAACTTTACTTTTCAGGAAAATCCTGAATGCAAGAAAAGCCTCACGGGCAATAAAGTATAAAGGAGTCAATGCCTAGGGAGATACAGCACCAAGCCTGCTGGATGAAGGATACGTGAGGGGCCTACAGATGTCCCCACCACCGTCACACTTACCTCAACCCTGCACAATGGGCGCACGTCTATAAATCATGGGATTTGCAGCAACAAACTCTACGATTCGGCCACTCCTCTGATTACCTAACAATATAATCTCAGGCCAAATTATTTCAATCACATGCTTGGAGCTGAGGAACTTCACCTAATCCAAAGGTCTTTGTACCATTGCATTTCTAGAATGCGGATATGAGGCGAAGCTCCATTACTGTAAAATATTGATATCACAGTCCTACTGCCGGGGAGTAATAGGAGCCTCGCACTGCTGGGGATTGCTCCTAACACTGTAAATGTCTATTTCGGTTCCCTTCCCCAGTTTCCCCCGTATCAGGTATCCTATACAAGTCATAAAGTCCAGAGGAAGATACGAGGCCTTGGGCGCTGCTGGTCAGGAGGGTCCAGATGGAATTCAAAGTGGATCCAGCCGGAAGTGAATTAAGCGCATATTTTATTAGAAGAAAGTTCAGAAAAGAAAAATAATAAAGTTTCTCCAATGTATTTGTCACGCTCCCCGGGTCCCCTGCCCAGCTCCCCGGCTCCCCTGCCATGCTCCCCGGCTTCCCTGGCTCGCTTCCCGGCTCCTCTGTCCGGCGTCCCCCGCTCCACAGCCTCCAGGCCTCCTCACCTATGATCCCCAGGCGTCCCGGTCCCCGCTCCCAGCGTCCGCCGGCAGCTTCGCTCCAGCCCGGCTCCCCTGCCTCCTGTTCGCCGCTCCCTGCCCTGGCTTCTGGCACCCGGGCCTCGCGCATGCGCATTAGGGCACGCGTGCGGTCATTGACCCTTTCTTAAAGGGCCAGCGTCCACGGACAGGATATTGAACACACAGGTACAGGGTATAAAGGGGTTTAATGTCCAAGTGGGCGGGGCCTGTTCTTCGTGTTTCCTAAGCTAGGAGTCAGGTCTCCTTTTCTCTGCTGGTATACTTACCTATCTCTCTTCTAGAGCCGCTCCTGCCTCGCAATCCGGTCCTGCCGATTCCCGAACCCCGAACGCTGACTGTCTGCCATCCCGTCAGTCCGTACCATCTCTGACCCCTGTGGTGACCCGTCCTCTCGCTCCATCGGTTCCGGACTCCGCCTGACAACATCTCGGCCTCCGAACCTGAGCTCCGTCACCCGGACTACCATCAGTGACTCCGTGGTCCCAGGGACTTCTACATTCCACTCTTTCTAACGGACTGTCCTGCTACCTGTTGTGCTCCGGCTACCGGACCCCTTGCCTTCAGTAAGGTGTTCGGCCCAGTGGATCCACCTCCTGGGCCCGCCCGTCCACCTGGCCCTAACAGTATTAAAAGAACAACCAACAAAAAAAATCATAAAACAAAATATATATATATATATATATATATATATATATATATATATATATATAATATATAAAGCTGAGTGTATGTATGTATGTGTGTGTTTGTATGTGTGTGTGTCCTCTAAAGGAATCTACACTGTCACATTTGCAATCACAAATTTTTTCACAGCCGCCTCATGTGACTCAGGGAACGTCATAGACTATGTTTTGATGGGAAAATTTAACCCCACACTTTACAGTTATTCGCCAAAAACCCTGCCTCCATTAAAGCCAATGGAGCTGAGAGCTACAGGTCAATAATAGCAGCTGTGATTTGTTGCTATAGGCAACGAAGGACATTCTTGGTATAAGAAGCTTATGTGTGAGGTAATACGATGTTGGTGGAGAGACACAGACAGAGACAGACTGAGAAACAGAGAGACAGAGATGGACAGACAGACAGAGAAAGAGGCAGACAGGGAAAGAGACAGACAGAGGCAGACAGGGAAAGAGACAAACAGACAGAGACAGATAGGAAAAAAAAGCCAGACAGACAAAGAGAGAGACAGAAAGACAAACGGGGAAAGAGACAGAGAGAGGCAGACAGGGGAAAGAGACAGAGAGAGGCAGACAGACAGACGGAAATAGACAGGGAAAGAGACAAACTGACAGACAGATAGGGAAAAAACGCATACAGACAGAGACAAAGAAAGAGACAGACAGAGGAAGACAGGGAAAGAGACAGACAGGGAAAGAGACAGACAGGGAAAAAGGCAGACAGGGAAAAAGGCAGACAGGGAAAGAGACAGACAGGGAAAGAGACAGAGAGATAGAGATACAGGGAAAGAGACAGACAGGGAAAGAGACAGGGAAATAGGCAGACAGAGAAAGAGATAGAAACAAACAGACAGACCGGGAAAGAGGGAAAAATGCAGCCAGACAGAGACAGACAGGGAAAGAGACAACAGAGAGATAGAGAAATAGACAGACAGGGAGATAGAGAGACATACACACAGAGACAGACACACAGACAGACAGACAGAGAGATAGAGACAGACGGAGAGACTGATAGATAGACAGACAGAGACAGACACTGATAGAGACAGACACTGATAGAGACAGACAGACACACAGAGACAGATACACAGATAGACAGACAGAGACAAACAGGGAAAGAGACAGACAGACAGAGACAGGCAGACAAATAGACAAGAGAAAGACAGACAGACAGATAGAGACAGACAGAAGCAGAGGCAGACGGAAAGGGAAAGAGACAGACAGAGAGAGACAGAGAGATAGAGAGAGAGATAGAGACTGGGATCGAGACAGAGATTAGGAGAGTGACATAGAAACAGTTACTATCCCGGGCAACACCAGGTACTACATATATATAAACTCCATGTGACTTCTTTCAATGATAGATCGGGTCTTTATCAGGCATCCAGGAAATTCCAGACTGATGTTGAAATGAACTTTAAGGATCCGATTCATTATTGCAATTGTCCCTTTTTGTCTACTTTTTGTTGTTTTTTGACATTTTTTCATTCCCTCCTTTTTTTTAAGTTGTGACTTTTTTAGAGTCTGTTTTATATGTGCTTTTTAAGAAGTTCTTTCTGGGCATAATCTAATCTAAGCCAAGGACATTGTATATATAAGGGTGAGGAGGTGAGCTGTGATATCACCTATTGTGATTAGTGAACCTTGTGGTTTCTACTGTTTATAGAGCTGTTATCAGTCATTGTACAAAAGGAGGAGGTGAGCTGTGATATCACCTATTGTGATTAGTGAACCTTGTGGGTTCTACTGTTTATAGAGCTGTTATCAGTCATTGTACAAAAGGAGGAGGTGAGCTGTGATATCACCTATTGTGATTAGTGAACCTTGTGGTTTCTACTGCTTATAGAGCTGTTATCAGTCATTGTACAAAAGGAGGAGGTGAGCTGTGATATCACCTATTGTGATTAGTGAACCTTGTGGTTTCTACTGCTTATAGAGCTGTTATCAGTCATTGTACAAAAGGAGGAGGTGAGCTGTGATATTACCTATTGTGAATGGTTGGTCCTGTGTTATCTCCTGTATATAGAGGTGTTATCAGTCATTATACAGAAGGAGGAGGAGGTGAGCTGTCACATCACCTATTGTGAATGAGGGATCCTGTGTTACCTTCTGTATATAGAGGCGTTAGCAGTCATTGTACATGAGGGGAGGAGGTGAGTTGTGACATCACCTGCTGTGATTGGTGGACCCTGTGGTTCCTACTCTATATAGAGGTGTTATCAGTCATTGTATAGGAGGGCAGAAGGTTAGCTGTGATATCACCTAATGTGATTGGTGGACCCTGTGGTTTCTACTGTACATAAAAGTGTTATCAGTCATTGTACAGGAGGAGGAGGTGAGCTGTGACATTACCTATAGTGAATGGTGGATTCTGTATCAACTACTATACTGTATACAGAGGTGTTATCAGTCATGATACAGGAGGTGAGCTGTGACATCTACTATGAATGGTGGCTCCTTTGTTATCTTCTGTATATAGATGTGTTATCAGTCATTACACAGGAGAAGGAGGTGAGCTGTGACATCACCTATTGTGAATGGTTGATCCTGATTTATCTACTGTATATAGACGTATCATCAATCATTGTACATGAGGGGGAGGAGGTGAGCTGTAACATCTATTGTTGCGGGCGGGGAGGACGCTGCCGCTGCTGCGCGCTCGCTAACGCTCGGGTCCGGCGCTGGTGCGGCTGCTGCTGCTCGGTGGGTCGAGCGGTGAGCCGGATCCGGGGACTCGAGCAGCGCTCCTCGCCCGTGAGTAAAAGGGGTGGTTGGTTTGGGGGATTTAGTCTGTGACGCCACCCACGGGTCGTGGTGAAGATGGGCACCACCGCTGCTGGTGACGGGGATCCTGGGAGTGATGGTAGGGAGAAGCTGGGATGTTGTTTTCCCCCTCCGTGGGTAGGGGTCGGTGGTCCCGGGGCCCGATGATATGACGGGGAGGTAGGGTTAGTGAGGTGCAGGGTTGCAGGGACAGCGCGGCGCGGTGCCGGATGGCACGGGTGTACTCACTCAGCAACAAATGCACAAAGTCATCGGTAAACCAAACGGCTGGATGGACGGGTCCCGCAGCCGGCTGCAGTGTCTCTCTCCGGACAGGTGATGGCGGCTGTCTTTCCCTGCACCTTGATGTTCTTGTTCTCGTTTGACTACTATGGATCCCCAATGGTAGTCCGCTCCCCGGTGTATAGATGCCGGAGGAGCCCGTTTGCCCGCAGGCGCTGGCCCTTGGGTCTCTAGCCTTAGGCGGTAGTTGTATACCCTCACGGTGCAGACGGTTGCCTTCTATCGGGTCTTTGGCTGTTAGGAAACCCCTGGGGTTTCGGTCACATTTGGATTTGACTATTGTCGGCGGCTCCAAGCCTGGTCGGGGTCCGATGGCCCTGCCTGTGTGTGCTGGCTTTACTTCAATCCCCGGTCGGTATCGGCGGGCCAACGCCCGACCCCGGTCCTACGGTTCCGCGTTGCTTCACCACTCCTGCAGACGGCCACCACCATCTGCCAACCTTGCTGTCAGTGCCTGGGCCACAAACCCAGACACCCAAGTGTTTACTCCTCTCACTTCCACCTCCTGGACTAAACTGTCACTTTTCCCGCCTCCAGGCCTGTGAACCTGGTGGGTGGGGCCAACCGCTTGGCTCCGCCCCACCTGGTGTGGACATCAGACACTGGAGGGAGGCAACAAGGGTTTTGTGTTTGGCTGGTGTCACTGTCTAATGGGGGTGGGGGTGTTTGGATGTTATCTGTGACGACCTGGCTAGTCCAGGGCGCCACACTATTATGAATAGTGGATCCTCTGTTATTTGTTGTATATACTGTACAAGTGTTACCTTATATTGTATTCCTTTCTGTGATAATAGTAATAATAACAAAATGTCTTCTGTACAGAACGGGAAGCACAAATCTAGTATTTTGCTTAGTGGCGAGTGGAAAATTGCATCTGTTCCATAATGCTGAGGAAATTTACAAAGAACATTAGCAATCTAAAAAGCATACATGTGACATAAAAACCTGATTTAAATTCTGCTAACGCATTTGTCGCGGGCGGGGAGGAGGGTGTCAGCACACCGCGCTCACCCCTTCTGCTCGGGTCCGGCTGCTCAGTGGTGGCTCGAGCCGTAGGCCGGATCCCGGGGGCTTCCTCGAGCGGCACTCCTCGCCCGTGAGTGAAAGGGGGGTTGTTTGAGGTGTTGGGATAATGTCCGTGACGCCACCCACAGTTGTGGTGATGTGTAGCACCACCGCTGCTCAATGCGGGGATCCCGGGGATGGTGATGGGGAGCAGCCAGGTGTTGTGTTGCCCCTCCGTGGGTAGGGGTTGGTGATCCCGGGGCCCGGTGATGGCTTGTGAGGTGCAGGGCCTGGTGGGCGCAGGGACGCGGGGGCAGCGCTGTGCCTTGCGGCACTATGGTACTCACTCAGCCTGAGACTTGGACACAGTTTGTACGGTAAACCAACGGCTGGTAGGACGGTCCCACAGACGGCTGCTTTGCTTCCCCGATAGATGACGGTGATGTCCCTCTTCCTTGCACCTGTATGTACGGATGGTTGCGATGGGTCCCCACCGGTAACCCGCTCCCCGGCTTCAAGCTGGGCCGGAGGAGCACTACACTTTGCCCGCAGGCGCTGGCCCTCAGAGACTGGTGCCCTGGCGGTGGCGGTGCCTCTGTTGTACAGGTTGGACTGTTGCCTTCAATCGGGACTTGGTTGTTGGGGGAATCTACGTCCCCTTCACTGACGGATTCGGCAAATTTGGCGACTCCTAGCCTTGCCGGGGTCCGAGAGGCCCCTGCCCTGGTGCTGACTGTCTTTCGGAACACTGCTCCAGACCACCGGGCACACAGCCAACGGGGTCCTTCCAGGAACTTCCAAACGGTCCCCCTCCGGACAGTCACCGCCGTCGCTGACCTTGCTGTTCTGGCCCTACACAAAGCTGGGCTCTCAGGCTTGCACGCTCTCTGCTCTGTCACCACTTCTTGCTTTCCTCCTTTTCCACTTTCCCTTCTCTTACTGTCACATGCTGTTTACTTTAGCCCAGCCTGGGCTACTCCTTCCACTTCCTCCTCCCTGACTGTTCTGCCTGGTTTCTCCCGCCTCCAGAGTTGTGAGCTCCTTGGTGGGCGGAGCCAACCGCCTGGCCCACCCCCTGGTGTGCATCAACAGACTCCTGGAGGAAGGCAACAAGGATTTTTGGTTCAGCTTAGGTGTGCCTACCTGGGATGTGGGGTGTGGTGGTGTGTGATCTGTGTCCCCTGGCTTGCCCAGGGCGACACATTCCCCCTTAGCAAAATGCAGACCGTCCGCGGGCTGCCGTCCTACACCGGTTTTATTTTCTGTAAAAGGGGATAACAGGGTTAAACAAACATAAGCATTTTTTAATAACTTCTTCCCAAGACGGGAGGCACATTTTACTTTTAACGTTTCAACGGTTTACGGTTACGGTTTCTGCTCTCTCCCACCCAAGTAACCTGGCCCTGATGCTGCCCCTAAAGCCCAGGCAGCACCCCTTGACCCACAGTCCAACACACGGTACCCGAGCGGGATCTGTCCTTCCCTCCAGAGGGTAGCCACCGGTTCCTTTGGCGGCTGGGCCATGGCCTGCTCTGCTCAGGGCCCTCCCTTCAACCTGCCTCTCCGGAGGTGGCACTGCGGAAACGGTAACGGTACCCAACATATTTACAAGCCACTAACGTTTGTGGTTGCCCTGCAAAGTTCACGGGCTTGTCCATGGATAGTTCCCATGCATTTTTAAACGGTCCCCACGGGGACAACGGTACCGGCTCCTGCCGGTTGCTAATCACAGCAGACAATCAGGTGAAAACTCGGATAATCATCTTTCTTATCATTGCAGAACTTTCAAAACTTTTCAAACAAGCAACAACACTCTTTTACATTTGCGGACCCCTTTTACTCATAGAACGGTCTCCTGGTACCTAAGTGGGGGTCTACCTAGGTTGGAACGGGTGGACCTTCGGAGCCCGGTGTCAGTGGTGCTAGATAGTGGGGTAGAGGGAACAATCGGTTCCTCCTCCCTGCTATAGTGTGGAGCAGGCGGAGGTGCAGGGGGGCTGGGTGCAGGTTCATCCCTGGGCACTGGCATTGGTTCTGGCTCACGGTTAACCGCTTCCACTACTTCTTCATCCACGGGTTGTGGGAACAGTATCACTGGAAGGATCACCGCGCCGTTCTGTGTAGGCCAGTTTGCTGGGAAGTCACCCATTACAGTGTGGATTACCTCTGCTGCCTTCTCCACTGGTGGAGGAACCGGTACTGCAGCCTCTGCTTTCAGCGCTGGGGGGCATTTTTTTAGATGGTCCCGGGAAACTGTGGCTAGGGTGCCCCCTTGATCACGACTAATCTGGTAAGTTTTTCCATTTCCCCATTCTGTGGGTTGTATGACATAAGGGACTTGCTCCCACTGATCATCCAGCTTGTGGGCTTTTCTCTTCCGTTTCAGCACCACATCTCCTGGCTGGAAAGGACCTGCGGGCGCCTTCTGGTTGAACCGGTGCTCTTGCTGCTCTCGACTTCGACTGAGGTTTTTCTCCACATACTCCTGGATTTGCCGGTACTGTGCTCTCCTTCGAGTTTCCCACTCCGCCGTTGAAGGGAGTGCCTCCGGAGCTTCCAACCCCATCTCCAGGTCCACCGGCAGGCGGCCAGGCCGAGCCCTCATCAAATACGCTGGGGTGCATTTCGTTGAGCTGGACGGAATGTTATTGTACATGTCGACCAAGTCAGGTAGCTTTTCCGGCCATATGTTCCGTTCTTCCAGCGGTAACGTCTTGAGGAGTCCCAGGACCAAGTGGTTCATTTTCTCGCACATGCCGTTGGTTTGAGCGTGGTACGGGGTGGTCCGAATCTTCTTGCAGCCGTACAACTGGCAGAATTCGTGAAACACTTCTGCTTCAAAAGCCGGGCCTTGGTCAGTCAGCACCTTCTCGGGGTACCCATGGGGTTGGCAGAAATAAGCCTGGAACGCTCGAGCAGCGGTTCGACCAGTTAGGTCCTTAACGGGGACTACCACCATAAATCTTGAATAGTGGTCTACCATGGTCAATGCATAGGTGTACCCACTTCGGCTAGGGGTGAGCTTGACATGGTCCAGGGCGACCAGCTCCAGCGGCTGATGGGTAACGATGGGATGTAATGGTGCCCTCTGGCTAGTCTCGTCCTTTCTCCTCAGTGTACAAGGACCGCACTCTTGGCACCAGGCTTCCACCGATTCCCGCATCCCACTCCAATAGAACCGCTCCCTCAACAGCATCTCCAGCTTTTTCCACCCGAAGTGGCCAGCACCATCATGGTATGCCCGCAGGACAGTAGCGACCTCAGCTTGAGGAACGATCAACTGGCATATTTTCTCATGGGTTTTTGGGTTGATCAGCTCACGGCACAGCCTCCCTTGGTGTAGGTAGAGCCGTTTTCGCTCTTTCCACAAGCGTTGGGCTTCGGCTGGAGCGCTAGGGTCCATTCCCATGGCGCCTTGTTCCACCAGAGTCTTGACAAGGCGGACAGCCGGCGCTTGGTCCTGGGCGTCCTGCCACTCTTGACTGGGCCGCGAGTCCAGATCCACCCTTTGCTGACATACTTGTACCCTCTCAGTAGGCGGCTGGTGAAACGCAGGCAACTCAATCTCCTCGAGGTCGTCATCCTCACACCCCTCTTCTGACAAATGGGGCATCCGGGAGAGTGCATCTGCATTGATGTTGACACGACCAGCTCGGTACTTTATGGTGAAATCATAGTTGGCTAACCGGGCTACCCACCGCTGCTCCAGCGCGCCCAACTTGGCCGTGTTCAGGTGAGTCAGCGGATTGTTGTCCGTGAATGCGGTGAACTTTGCTGCCGCCAAATAGTGCCGGAACCGCTCCGTGATAGCCCACACCAACGCCAGTAGCTCGAGCTTGAAAGAGCTATAGTTCTCAGGGTTCCTTTTGGTCGGCCGGAGTTTTCGGCTGGCGTAGGCAATCACCTTCTCCTTTCCATCCTGGACCTGGGAGAGGACCGCTCCTAGCCCCACGTTACTGGCGTCCGTGTGGAGGATGAATGGGCGCCCGTAGTCAGGGTACGCCAGGACCTCTTCTCCGGTCAGGGCCGCCTTCAGCTGGCCAAAGGACTCCTCATGCTTGTCCTCCCACAACAGTGGGGCTCCGACGGGTTTACCACCTTTGGTCTGTCCCACGAGGAGATCTTGCATGGGGGCGGCCATCTTCGTGTACCCCTTTATAAAGCGCCGATAGTACCCCACCAGACCCAGAAACTGCCTTACTTCCCTCACTGTAGTGGGCCTCGGCCAGCTTTGGATGGCAGTGATCTTCTCAGGGTCGGGGGCGACACCATCCGCACTCACCACATGCCCTAGATATTGCACCCTGGGTTTCAGCAGGTGGCATTTTGAGGGCTTCAACTTCATCCCGTACTTGGCAAGGGACGCAAACACCTCGGCCAGGTGCCCCAGATGGGCTTCATACGTCTGGGAATAAACAATCACATCATCCAAATACAGCAGGACGGTCTCGAAGTTTAAATGTCCCAGACAGCACTCCATCAGCCGTTGGAAGGTCCCGGGGGCATTGCACAGCCCAAACGGCATGCTATTGAATTCGCAGAGCCCCATCGGGGTGGTGAAGGCGGTCTTCTCCCGGTCCTCTGGGGCCACGGCCACTTGCCAGTATCCGCTGGTGAGGTCAAGGGTCGAGAAGTAGTTTGCAGTTCTTAGTGCAGCCAAAGATTCTTCGAATACGAGGCAATGGATAGGCATCTTTATGGGTTATCTGGTTGATCTTCCGGTAGTCCACACACATCCGCATGGTACCATCCTTTTTCTTGACCAGTACCAACGGAGCGGCCCAGGGACTACAACTGTCCCGAATAACCCCTGCCTCCTTCATATTCCTCAACATATCTTTGGCACACTGGTAATGTGCAGGGGGAATAGGTCTATACCTCTCTTTGATGGGGGGATGTTCACCCGTAGGAATGTGGTGTTGGACCCCCTTGATCTGCCCAAAGTCTAGGGGGTGCTTACTGAAAACCTGTTCGTACTCCTGCACCACCCTGTGTACCCCTGCCCTGTGATGTGTAGGGGTATCATCAGTGCCCACATGTAGCTGTTGGTGCCACTCCTTTGTGTCCCCCTGGGGTGGGGAAGTGCTGGTGGTAGGTGGGAGTGTGGATGGACTGGCTTCCTGGATAGTGTGAGGGTCCAGGGTGAGCAGCTTGGCAATGGTGGCATCCCGGGGGAGCCTGACTTCTTCCTCCCCACAGTTCAACACTCTCACAGGCACTCTCCCTTTCTTCACATCTACCACCCCTCGGGCGGCTACTACAGTGGGCCAGTGCTCGGAAGGCATGGGCTCCATCATCGCAGGGTAGTCACGCCCCTGAGGCCCTACTGCTGCCCTACACCAGATCATCATCTCACTCCTAGGGGGCACAGTCAATGGAGCAACATCCATCACTCGCACTCCACCAATCTCCCCTCCGGTTGAGCTTACATGCTGGCGGTACATCAGGGCGCGGATCTCACGCTGCACAGCCCTCTGCCGGCTCCCCGCCGCCGTGGCGGCTAGCTGTTGCAATAGGTTCAACACATCAGCCATGCAGTGTTCCATCACATTGGTTCCCAGCACTATTTTCGGGTTATGGTCACTAGGTTCATTCATGATCACAATCATACCCTGGTGTTGCAGTTCAGCTTGCCCCACTGTCATAGCCACCTGTTTATACCCCACCTGGGTCAATGGAAGTCCATTAGCGGCAATCAAATTTATACTATTGTCTGGAGGCGCCAGCTCGTCTGTGGCCCAATATCGCTGATACAACGTGTACGGTATGGTAGTTACCTGTGATCCAGTGTCCAAGAGAGCCATCACTGGTATGCCGTCCACAGCCACGGGGATGATAGGGCGGGCCCCGACATATCGGTCTCGCCAGTCCGGGGGGCCACGGTGTTCTACTCCTGAGGATTGGCCCGGGGCCCCAGGGGTTGCTCGTTTAACGGGCACTGTCGGTAATAATGGCCCGGCTTACGGCACTTGTAGCAGATTGGAGGTCTGCTCCGCGGGTTGTTAGCGCTTCTCCGCTGCATCCAGGGAACATCTTCGGGACTGTCAGCAAGCTGTATCTGTGCTGGAGGCTGAGATCTGGTCAGAGGTTGTAGCGCAGCAAGGATCTTGGCAAGGTCTCCGTCCAGGCGACGGACCTGGGCTGCCAGTTCTTCCACTGTGCTGCTCGAGGCTGCAGGTATTAAGGAGGTTGGTTTGGCTGGGGCCGCCACAACGGGAGCTGTCTCGACGGGCCACGGGACGGGTTCCAGAACTTCAGCAGCTGGGGGCTGTAGTGCTTTGATAGCCCGCTCCAAAGTCCACATCAGGGTGTTCCAGGGCCCACAGCCGGAGTTGTTTACGATCCTCAGGGGATCTCATCCCCTGCGCAAATTGCTCCACTAACATCTTGTTGCTATCCGCCTCATTAATAGAGTTCACCTGCTTCAGCGTGCGGAGGGCGGTCTGCAGACGTAGAGCATAGTCCCCAATGCTATCCCCAGCTCGTTGCCGGCACTGGTAAAACTGCATCCTCAGCTCAGCTTCAGTCCGGGTCTCGAAGGCAGTCTGTAGCTTCTCGAAGATGGTGGCTACAGAGAGCCGGTCCCCCTCGGCCCAGGTCTCCGCTTCCTGCTCCGCCGCACCGGTTAACTGGCCTAGCACTATCGCTGCACGTTGCTTATCAGTCAGGGGGTACAGCTCTAGCAACGGGTTAAGCTTTTTCCGGAAGGCCTGTAAGGCATCCGGTTTCCCGTCATACTGCGGTAGCCAGGCAGCTCCGGGCGCATAGGGCAAGGAAAACGGCATGATCTGAGCAAGCGCGGGGGCCGCGGCACCTCCCGCCGGTACGGCCGGGACCTGGGCAGGCCCATTCCCATCCGCGGGTGCCGCTGCGGCTGCAACCACCGCTCCTCCAGCGGCTCCGTCGGGCGCAGACATCTTGTTTCCGTCCCCCTTAGCTCTTTCCGGCCCCTCCTCTCTCGGGGCGGGGTTTTGGCCTTCGCGCCTCTACTGCTCGAGAAGACGCTCGAGCGGGAACTTTTCGCGCCAAAGATGGCGGCTTCTGAAATTTTTCTGCCGGATACCTCCGGCGGTAACAAGGCGCACCTCTACCAGACGGCAGAGCGGTAAGATCCTGTTCGTGACGCCAAGTTGTCGCGGGCGGGGAGGAGGGTGTCAGCACACCGCGCTCACCCCTTCTGCTCGGGTCCGGCTGCTCAGTGGTGGCTCGAGCCGTAGGCCGGATCCCGGGGGCTTCCTCGAGCGGCACTCCTCGCCCGTGAGTGAAAGGGGGGTTGTTTGGGGTGTTGGGATAATGTCCGTGACGCCACCCACGGTTGTGGTGATGTGTAGCACCACCACTGCTCAATGCGGGGATCCCGGGGATGGTGATGGGGAGCAGCCAGGTGTTGTGTTGCCCCTCCGTGGGTAGGGGTTGGTGAACCCGGGGCCCGGTGATGGCTTGTGAGGTGCAGGGCCTGGTGGGCGCAGGGACGCGGGGGCAGCGCTGTGCCTTGCGGCACTA